>NC_079407.1:17978728-18233728 GCF_029220125.1 Pseudoliparis swirei
GTTCCCTAAAGGCTCGAGTGTGTGACCTGGGCTAGGTCCATTTGTGTTCATGCCTCCGGGACACCTCAGCTGCAGAAAGCCAGGACTATGCAAGTTCAGACTCCCGGTCCTCTGTGCCTCGTTTCCCCTCTCTGCACACTCCACGCGCTTTCTGAATGTGTCGTGTTCCCTCAGCGCGCTGATTAACTTTCTAGCGTTTCTTTTTCTTCCTTTCACATTGTTGTCCGATGTGACCTCAATATTTATCTTTAGCGAGTGCCTGCACATCATCTCCTGTGGAGACTCATGCAAGTGGAACTCATGCATTCAAACATGTTTGCTTGACTTTATGCCAAGGTCTTATTGGGAAAACAACATTTGCTTGCTCCTCTGATTCTCCCCGGGATACAGATTATATCTCCATGTCAAGTAGGCCAGGCTGAGAGAAAGAGTCACCCCTTGAGGGAAGGCCCTGGCTTCAGGCCCTGCTGCAATACAGTATGTTTGAGTAGTCCAGCCCTCCTGATGCTCTGGGTGATGTACCGCACTGACAGTAATTTTTCTCCTGCGTCTGCAGAGAACTCCATTTACACAAATCCTTTTTTAGCTGCCCCCTCCTATTAAAGTGAAAAGCAATTGGCTTATATTTACTGACTGTCTGTAAGCCTCCCGTTTCTGGAACAAGACGAACAAAGGTTAAGTCCGAGAGAGCAACGGTGTTGTTAAGGAGCTGACAGAGAGCCTGCACAGGCAGCTTCATACACTTCCTGCTGGAGATGATATTCTGACATCTTTTTACAGACCCTTGAAGACAAGACTGAATCTGGAGAACCCCTTTAGTCCTTCATGTGAATGTAATCACAAAAAGAAAAGCTGTTGAAGGTCAATGAAAAAAATCAATCCTCTACTGGAGTATTTCCACTGTTTGTGCGTTGTTCTGTTCATATCATGATTTAAAGTATTTGAAAGTTCAACACTTAGAACCAAGACAACAAATCAAGCCGATAGTGGGAAAGTCTTGGCAACACCTGTGGGTCCTGGTTGTTTTGTCTTCTGGAGTGGGACTTTTAAAAGATGGTGTCTTCTTCCTCTAACCAACTCACATGATCATCATGGAAATAGAGAAGATGTTCTGCCACAAACACAACTCGGCTGTCAAGGTGCGTCAGCGGCTGCCCTGCCAAGTCCATGGCTTTACGTCAGCGCACGCCCTGCAGCTGTCACACCACTCACAAGCCGCCGTGCCTTGTGTTTGACAAATACAATCAACAAGCCGAAAGCCGGGGTAGAGGGAGAAGCTTAGGGATGCTTTATGACGATCATTAGTGAAGGGACATTAAGGTAATGTGGAGTATTACTCTGAAGAGCTATAATTAAAGCTCAACTGTGTGTCTTCTGAGGAGCCCCAGGCAAAGCACGCATGTCTGTAGTGGGACAGATAACGCCGCTGTGTGGGTGGGAATGTCTCCTGGAGCCGGTAGTAGCCTGAACTAGCACCCATTGTTTTTGCCAAATTGACGTCCTGATTTGGCCAAGCGGTGACCTGTGTGCTGCCTGGCCGGTGTTTTAAGTTGTGTTGGTGAAGCAGCCGCAGGAGGGAATGTAATGTTCTGTCTGTGTGTTTGGGAAGTTTTGGGCCTGTTTTGTCAGCAGCTGCATCGTTGAAGTACACAGGAGATGCAACAAGAGCAGATGAGCTGGAAGAAAATGTTTCACCCGAGGATGTGCCTTCAACTGTGAGCTGTGCTGAAAGCTGTGCAGCACAAAGCAAGGTGGTGGGACAGTGTGAGACCAGGCGTCAAAGCACGGCGGAGAGATGTTTGGGTCAACATCTAAATCCCTTCTTGCATACCTGACAGTTCTGGAATCATCAACATCCCCTTAAGACTGAGGTTTCCACTGTTGTGTCCCTGCCACGCTCGATTATCTGAGTTATCCCGATAAAGAAGTGAGCCCAGGATCTGGTGTCACCCGGAGCAGTGGGTTTATTCATCGGGGATTCTGTGAGACTGTTTATTCTATTGTGAATATACAATGCAAACACATTTTCTGGTAGCAATAACAAGACACAGAAAGGATCACAGAATACTTTTTTCAGATTGGAAGATGATACATTATTTTGTAATAGTATTCTACATTTTTCTTTGTGGGATTTGTGAACCGAACACGCTGCCAAATACGACGTCCCGGCGATTTTTAACTCCGTGATTGGATATGACTGAAAAGTCGTTATTGTTTGTGCCATCAGCTCCGTTAGCTCGGCCGTCCTCGTGTTGTCTCCACCGGGTGGGGGCAACAACAGATATGTTCTGAATTCCGTGTTGAGAAGCTTTTAAAGAACCATTTAACACCCACATAAAAATTTTGCTTTTGCCGTCAAGTGGTTTAACTTCTCGTCGTCATGCTGCGGGGTACAGGCGGGCGCACTTGGAAAACCTTATACAGCATGATAGCAGAATATTCCAGGACACTATGACATCACTGCTAGGTGTGGAGGTTACAGATGTCACAAAGTTCAATTCTTCTAAGAGGTTAGGCGGTCTTAAAAGTTTTAACCAGAGGGGAGAGCTAAGCACTTGCTTCTCATCCCGGAGTTACTATCTTTGATTCTTTAAAGACGTCACTGTCATCAGACAACCTGACAGCGGTGGAATAACAAATCTCTTTCATAGCAGACATTTAGACGCAGGTGTCACCGAGACACGCCCCGTACACATTTGACATGTTTCCTCATTAAACTGGACTTCTTCAAATCTGCCCCGAACTTGTCATGCTTGATTACAGTCACCGCCTGAGCATATTGACGAGCCTATTTTCACTCGGTCAAAGCGCCACCTAATGGCGAAAGGAAATCAGCGTTATGTGACAAACGGCATCGGTTCTACATGGCAATTACAGGATGTGGTCTACACTTCACGTAGAGAACCATGACGCATGCTGTTGAGCGTGTCGTCTAGCGCCACACGGCGATACAGGAACTAGCGAAGTATTTTATTGCGTTCCGCTCTCCACGCGGGAAAAAATAAATAACAATAAAAATGCGAGAACCCTTCATCATTGCTTGCAGCTTTAATTATTCATGAATTCCACTTTCTATTTGTAAAGGGAACAATATTGCATAGTTTTGCTTTCAGGAACATTTTGAAAAAAACATTCAGCAGGCATGTATTGTTTGTGCGTCAACATACTTTGATGTGAACAGTTATTTTTCTGGAGAAACCGGTCTCAATGAAAACAGTTCACAGCGAGGTCTGTCGATACACCAGAGAAACCCAGGCTTTGTGTTTGGAGAGACGCAGTGCTGCAGGTACTTTTTAAATACATTTTATTATCTCTTTTTTTCTTCTTCTTTTTTTGAGCATCACAAACATAATCCCATCCACGCCCTTTAGGTATACATTTGAGCAATGGGTTCTTTACAATTTGGTGAGCTGTTATAGCATATTATGCAGGGATGAAAATAATAACAAATCAGGAAAGCACAAAAGAGTCTTAAAGGGACAACAGTAGTAAAGAGTACATCCTTAACAATTACAATGGAGTTGAGGTCATACCCTCCTGAGTGGCTAAAAAGAAAATCTGAGAAGCTTTGTAAAGGATTTATTTTAGGACCGAAATGCATTTCATTGTACAGATGTAGCTAATAAACAGCAACCATGACCATATGTAAACACTAAAGATTAGTCTAATTATTCAATTCAGTTTATTTTGTTTAGCCCGATATCACAAATATCAGAGGGCTTTACAATCTGTACACGTACGGCAAAGCTGCAGGAGCTCACATCGGATCAGGAAAAACTCCCAAGAAATTGAATAATTTGGCTTCTTGATAAATAAAGTGCCACACGAAGGTCCAAAAGTCCAGGGAACCTGTTACCTGCAGTAAATACTCTGGATCTGATTTGACAAATCGGTCGTTGCATCTCTCAACTTTCACTGAAGACGTTTCTCTTGCGGCTAACATGGCTACATTCAGGATAAATGGGAACCCCCACATGCCATTGTGGCTTTACACATATCGACATATCTGTCAGCCTGTGTAATCCTTAATGATGGCTCTCCGAGCCGGCAGGGACATTTGTTCACCGATCCACATGACAGTGTCTTCTGGAAAATGCAGCGAAAGAGAACTAACGGCGTTTCTGTCGCGCAGTGATATCTAATGATATCACTGGTCAACAAGTTGTTCCAGCCATCGTGCAGGTCACATTAAACTGGTTTCCAGTCATATCATGGGGGCAACCAGAGAGACAGCTTTACTATGTCCTATTTTCGAGTGTTATTTTAGAAACTCACTTTGAAAACCATTTACCAGTGAGCTTATAGACGCCACATAATGTACTGCAACCTAATTATCAGGGTGAATTGTTTATTAATATCGCTTATATACTTATTAGACTTCAGTTGAAACAATATAAAGGAGCTTTAATGGTCGGAGGTGAGGAAGTGTCAGTGTCCTCGTTTCCATTAAAACCACTGGAGGATGTGTATCCTAGAAAAACGGCATTGGAATAGTTTCTTTTCTCCTAGAAGCTTCATGCATATGCAGGAAAAAAGCGATTATTTCTGTGAAACCCTCGCAGCCTGCATTAAATCATACTGTACATCACTCTGGCCAAAACCCTCATTATCTGTCACTGAAATACTGCGGCGAAAAACAAACTCCTTTCCCACAAATATGTAAATTGTTTCATGAAATAATTTAAGTTATCTTCCGCTGCCAGTTGGAGTATCGGGAACAAATGCCACGAGGAGCTAAACCTCCAGCTGTAGGGCTCAATGAGAGGGGAAAGCAAACATATTTGGTATTTGCCATGGAAATAGAGTCTTATGTCAACATGTGCAGATGGGATTAAATCATTTTTGAAAAACATCTTTTATTGGTTTGCAGGGAATGTTGATTTTTAGAAGAAAAAAGAAGAAGAAAAAAAGAGTATCTTCAACATGTAGGGGGGGGGGGGGGTTGTGTCTTGAAAGACGGATGCGACAGAGCACGGTGCTGACATAATTGTGCGTGTTGTGCGCGCGTGGCTGTTTACTTGTCGGCGAGATAACATCAGCAGCAGATAATGGAGCTGAGCCGGAGAACTGACGAGGCTGACAGAGAGCAAACTGCCAGGATGAAGTCAGTGAGTGAAGCCCCCGTGCTCCCCTTCTACCAGCAGTTATTGACTCAGCCACAATTGATTGTGACTTGAAAAGGCTTTTCAGTGGACAATATGGGCTCAGGAGAAATGGAGTGATTGGGTTGAGATGCATTATGGATAATTAAGTTTGAATACAGAAATGTCCCTGCCAAGACAGCAAGAAGAGGAAATTCTGACTGTCGATGAATGACGAGGGCAGGACGCAACCTAATCCGGTTATATTTTGAACATTAAAAAGACGGAAGATATATATATATATATATATATATATATATATATATGTATATGTATATATACAGGACTGTCTCAGAAAATTAGAATATTGTGATAAAGTTCTTTATTTTCTGTAATGCAATTAAAAAAACAAAAATGTCATGCATTCTGGATTCATTACAAATCAACTGAAATATTGCAAGCCTTTTATTCTTTTAATATTGCTGATTATGGCTTACAGCAGCAAGAAAACTCTAAAATCCTATCTCTAAAAAAATATTAGAATATCACCAAGTAAAAAAAAAAAATTTATAACAGCTGAGTGTTTGTCAAGGCTCAGAAACCCTTGCTGTAGGTGTTTCGAGTTAATTAGACAATTCAAGTGATTTGTTTAATACCCTACTAGTATACTTTTTCATGATATTCTAATATTTAGAGATAGGATATTTGAGTTTTCTTAAGCTGTAAGCCATAATCAGCAATATTAAAAGAATAAAAGGCTTGCAATATTTCAGTTGATTTGTAATGAATCCAGAATGCATGACATTTTTGTTTTTTGAATTGCATTACAGAAAATAAAGAACTTCATCACAATATTCTAATTTTCTGAGACAGTCCTGTATGTGTATGTGTATATATGTATATGTATGTATATATATATATACATATATGTGTATGTATATATATATGTATATATTCCTCATAATAGACCACCACACATACATATGTGTTGATGTCTTCACATTATCAGAGCTAATGTGATTCCACTGGACTTTAACCCTGAGAAGAACTCTAATTCTTCTGCTTTCTCTTTGATTGCAGAGCCAATATGAAGGAACACCTCTACTCCTGATGCAGTCACACACATGACCCTGAGCAGCCCATCTGATGTGCTCCAGGCTGTGTTTACTCGCAGCCACTGGGCGCCTCGATCGGGTTGATTGCATCCTTGATGTTATTGAGGTTCCCTCATTAAGCCAAATCAGTCTTTGCACAGCATTAGAAAAGCTCTGCCAAAGTGGCTCCTTAATTATTGTAGCCATTGATTATTTTGTGTAATTTTTCATTAACTTTGGTGTTTGTGTGTATACGGAAGAGGTTAATACAATACACATGTCGTGTCCATGTGAATTATGTGGATTGATTAAATGTCTCAGTCAGTCTGGAGCCCTGGGCGATGTTTCCTAAGTGAGAGTTTAACACAACCCAAGACCAGTGAATTATGAATTCCTTTATTAGGTAGGCTTGCATTACAATAGTATTTGTTTGCCACTTGGGAGCAGCCCAAACAAGGTTGGCATCACTTTTTAAGTTATGGCTATTGTGATAATTTGGAGTTAGTCTCGGCGATATAACAATAGCGTTCTCCTTTTAGCTGAGGGAAATATCAGAGTATTTAGTTGTTAAATGCCCAGCTATGTTCAACAACTAGTTACTATTATTGTCTTCTGAGGAAGTTGATTATTTAGTGGCTTGGGATACTCAAAATGTGTCGTGGCAAAATGAAGAGCAGAAAGTCGTTGATTTGGCGAAGCAACCCAGCGGGACGTGTTTTAATGAGCACAAGGCAACAAGTTCAACAAATCCATCTTTCTAGAATATTTAGCACACATTTGTCGTGTACATGTAGCCCTCCCATCAGACCTTTCACCTATCAGATCAGTTGTGTGAGTCAGTGACCAGAACAAAAGAACACAGATGTTTGAGCTGCTCTTTTACCTGTTGAAATGTTTTGGCCCCTGTTATTGCCACGTTGTTTTAATTGACTGTCATACTGCACTTTGTGACACTTTGTCTGTGAAAAGTGTCATCTAAATAAACTCTACTTACTTTAATAATTACTGAGGAAACATGTGAAGGAGAATTCATAAGGATTAGGAAGATATTCTCTGGTAGAGGGGTGGGCGGCGCTTCTATGTTGATGTACCAGGTTAAATAAACTGCTTCTTGAGTGACAGGCCGTTGTGTGAAGGGGAGATACCGCGGGTCCTTCCTATGTGCACTAACGTGAATTCAACGGTTCAGTCTCTACTTATTATATTGAGCCTTTACCGTTTAATTATCTGTCAGATTTATTTAACTGTTGCTTCTGTTAAGAATATAAAAATACATACATAGTACCCCATGTCCCTTACATTGCATTAAGGCCCTGAAGCACCATACATTGTGTCCTTCTATGGCAGTAGGGCCCTGACCAGAGAGGACAGCACATACACATGCTTTTGAACATACTGACATCGCCTCATAAGAAGCACAGACAGGTACAAACTCTTCATGACCTCGGCCAGAAGAGGACACGAGCTATGCACAACCCCCCCATCCACACAGGGAGGACAACTAGGAACCCCTGGCTCTGACCTCACCTTGACCGCTCAGTCGTAGAATTGAGATTTAATAAGAGCCGTACCTGTCACCGTCAAAGAACTTGTTTATGTAAGCAACAGATAGTTGCAAAGCCTTTTTAGTTTCTGTTATGTTAAAGAAACCAGCACCTCCTTAGTAGAAACTGCACACCTCCTGCTTTAGATGGAGAACAACATACACACACACTGACTGTAGGACGGTGGCGAGAAGATCAGAGCCCAGAGGGCGGGGCCACCCTGAGCTCCAACGATGAGACGGACAAAGTTTAAACCGAGTGACGTCTCCTTCTATATTATCCAATCACGCTTGCTCTTAAAGATTATAAAGAGTCACGTTCTCCTTGAGAACTTGAGTCTGTTATCGAACAATGCTTTTAGCTGACTTCATCCAGGCCCGTGCTGCACGTTAAATATTGTGTGTCTTCTGACTTTTTGTTCCACCACACTTGATTAAATCCACTTTGTTTTGAATTTTACTTTGCCGTCCTGGACATTTTTTCCCAACCTTCAAACAAAGGATTATAATATCATAACTGAATTCAAGGTACCAGTCATAGAAGTCCATATGATAAATATTAAGACTATATATAAGTGTTTATATCTTTCTACTCCTCCACATTTGTTTCTTGACATTTTTGCTGTAATAATTGTATTGATTGTTGTTTACTAATTTGTACATAAATAAAAATAATCCAACACAACATTATTATCATTGCCTTCTCATATTCATAAACATGAATTACTCGATTACTGTATGAATATATTTTTGTAATCTATGCATGATGGGCATATTTGTTTTCGGGAACAGCCGAATGGTGCGTTTCTTTAATGTTGCTGTCACAAAGGATTGTGGGACGGCATTATCTCCTTTCCTTTAGTAAATGATGCTAATGGAGATAAGAAAGAAAGAATCGAAACACCTTTTCTTAGCTTTTAGAGAAGTCGACCAGCTCTTATCATGGCCACTTATATACTCCCACACTTATATACTCTCCCACTTATATACTCCCGGGTCATTTCATTCTGTGCGGGAACTTTACGAAGCAAAAAAGACTATTCTGCTACAACCACTGCAATTGTATTCATCCAGTACAGCAGCTTTCTAATCACTATTTATCTTGAGCAAATACAATACCTTGCTGAGATATATTTATTTTTCTGCTTGCAGGACATTGTGTCATTACAGTGAACATGCTTCTCCTAATCTTAGTACAACACGATGCAGTACGTTTGAGTGGAAAGCTTTGAAGATGTGCATATCCCCATGTTATTGTTTGCAAGTTGTTGCGGATTCCAGCCTTTGCCTCACATAATAATGCCTTGTAAACAAACCGAAGTAACCATGTGGCAAATATTGAAGCCAAGTTTTTGCACTGATGGAATAACAACAACAAAAAAGCGTGTTTAGAAATGAATTGCCACCACACTGACGACACACAGCTCCTAACTAAGCACGATAAAAAACGTTGACTTAGAATTGATGAGCAGTCGGCATAAAGAAAAATCCCTTAAATAATAACTCACTGTATTTGCCACAGGAAACCGAGCAGAGATTGTTTATGTTTTTATTAAAATGTCCACAATTTCCAAAGAACAAGTTAATCTTTGTATTTCTGATGTCAAGAGTCCATGAAATAGGTAGAGGAGGGGTGGGCGCCCCTGAAGGCAGCACACACTGTCAACGTGTTTTTATGAAAGGCCCATGAGGAGAACTGAGGACTCATTTTGTTACAGTACGAGAACAGGGGAGTTCTTCACTCACTGTTTACACATTGTTACCCCTTCTGAGAGACGAGTAATACGATTACATCAACTGCGGCTCATGCCTGGGAATAAAATACAACTGTATTAAATATTGAGCGTGTATCATCCTCCCTTGACCCCATACATCCTAAAAGGGACACATTTGGAGTTTTGAGTGTCAGAGATGAAGCCTCTCACCTCCGAGTTGGAGGCCTCTGTCGTGTTAAATTTATGTTTTTGTGACACAAGCTGACAAAATGCTCAGTGCTGTGTGAGGACGCAGGAAGACATTTTACCTGGTCTCTGTCACACACAGGCTGATTACGGCTGTAGAGGTAAAGTGTCCCTTGATATCCCCTTGGTGTGTCATCGTGTGTGGGCATTGGGCTGTGGGAGAAAGTAAAGACGACGCCCGAGGTCGTAAACGTTCATTTAAAGACGACCTGATCAGATATTGGTGGACAAAACATGACAATTTCTCATACAATGTCTTATAGGATGAAATCATTGTTAATTAATAAATGCACATTTGTGGATGGATGGTTTCTGTAACTGCCTTTTGTTTTATCCTTGAACAATTTGCCCAAGTCAATTTCTTGCTTCCTTAAAGTAAATATTAATTTAGCGTGGTCTTTTTGGATAACTCATAGCAGTTAAACAAAAACAACTGTGTTTCTTGTTTGGTTGTTTACCAATAAATAACATTGTGTTATAGATTATAACACTATTAGGATTAGATCTAACCAAGCAGATATCAAAACAAATATGTTAAGAAGTACTTTTTTATCAAACCTGATCCGCTGATATCATCTAGTGGTTATGTCAGTATAAGAGATGAATCGTGCAGTAATTAAACATGTATTTAGCTGCTATGGTAATATAGTGCTGGGGGTTGAATAAATCACTCTCAGTTGATTGGAGTGAAACTACAGTTATTGCTGTATTTTATGTGTGCCTGTATTAAACAGTCAGTTAAGTGTTTAAGTGTTGCAACTATATTAAAGAGCAAAAAGAAGGAAGTGAAAGGTTTCTATACACACTGACCTTTGCACAGAAACCCCCACTAAGGTTTATGTAAATCGGCACGTTAGCTTCTGAGTGATATTAGAATGCAATTAGTGTATGCATATTAATGAGCCACCTTTTGAGGCTGTCATATGCACACAGGTTATTTTTAATGCAGTTTGTATTGTTGTTTTCATCATACGGTGCATTTGCACTTCAGAATCCTTCTCACTTAATTGTGGTAAAGTAAACTTTTTACCTCAGAAACAGCAGTTGAGAGAACAAGCCAGCAGCTCGTCAATGAACAGGCAACACACCGCTGAACTAAACAAAACACCAGTGCAACTTTAAATCAAAAGAAGAGGATTGCACACACACACACACACACACACACACGAGAAACAATAGTAGTGCAGCCGTTATGATGGCATTTAACAATAAAATAGATGTTGCACATCAACAGCATCAATAGATGCACAGGACCGTGTGTGTGTGACTATGTGAGCATCTTGTTGGTGTGTGACTATCTATGTATGTGTGTGTGTGTGTGTGTAGTTCCGCTGTAATTGTTGTACAATAAATGCTGAGCAATGTCCTCGTCATATGAAGGCAGATCAAAGGCTTTCACGGAGCATGTTGTTAATTGAGAGCACAGTGTGTGTGACTCACAGCATCCCTCGGCTGAACCACGATTGTCCTCAAATGGCAGCTTATTTCTCCTCACTGTCGATTAATGGCACCCCCTCACTTACTTGTGTCCTTATGGGGGTTGTTGTGCGTGTGTGTGTGTGTGTGTGTGAGTGAGAGAGAGGGGAAGCCAGAGAAAGCCTGTTTGATCGGACAAGCTTGAATTGAATTGACTAATGGGGCGACAGAGGACACATACGGACGGACAGGAAGCAGAGGGGTTTTCCATTTTCGCTCACTCCTCTGTGTTGACATGCAGGAGTGTAAAGGATGGGGCAGCACTCTTGTCACTTTGAACTACAGCAACAGTCTACGGAGGCTTTACATACTATAAGTAAACATTTAGGTCAAACAAGTATTTTCTGCAACCAAAGAACACCTTGGTTGCCCTGAAAAGGTTTTTTATTTTACTTTAAAACATTTTTTTAAACTTTCTTTATTCGCTTTATTCGTTTTTGGGGATTTGGGTTTACAAATCCATGGTGTCACAGATATCCCAACATATTTTTGTGTTCTTTGATAAGAAACCTTCCTCCATGAAAAGACCTTGAAAAGATGTATTTTCTGCAGACCACCTTCCACGCCGGCTGATGTGAAGCTCCACAGAGGTAATCATCTCAATGTGTAACACCGTTTTTTGGGGGGATTCTGACAGTGCTTGTTGATAGAGAAGAGTTGCACCACAGCTGATGGGATAGATGGAGTCTCTTAGTCTCCCTGTTGAGACGACTTTGCAAACCATGTGAGATGGGAGGCAGCTTTTTGGAAGGGTTTAACATCTTATTTTTAGAGCGCAAGTATACCACTCATCCCCTGGGACTGAGCGGCACTCACAACGCTGCCTCACCGCCTGCTGTCAGTGCTGTGATGTGGAAGCCTGATTCTCCAGCTCAAACCCCCAGGTAGGCCACAAAGGACCCTGTTGGTTATATTTTTACATTTTAATAGCAGGCGCTGCAAACATCATTGCTAACGATGGCTGGCCATTCTTTGCCATAAAAGAAAAAGAAAAGGAACATCTTCTCATTTCCTTTGCGCTCTGTTTATCTTTTCATCTATTCATCACACTTGTCACTGAGACTCCCCTTACTCAAAGCTTTTGTTTTTACATGTTTTCCTTGCAGACAGTTAACCCACCTGCCTCCAGTGAAAAGCCATATGCCAACTCACTTTTGCCGTATCGTCGTTAATAGCTCCAAACTTTAGTTTAGAAACATTGGTTTCTGAGACAACATTTTAGTTACTAAAAAATATGGAGTAGAGTGAAATGGCTCTCATGACCAATACAAGAGAAAATATGCATTACTTCATGTCAAGAATCGACAAAACAACAACACAAGTACTTCGTAACATAATGCAACCCAGTAGATACGGCACAAAGGATATCTTTAAAATATTAAAATGTTGAATAAATCCTGTTGTTGGTTTCATAAATATATATCTATCTTATATATCTATTTCCATTGTCTACATAAAAGATATATGTAGCTGGAGACTTCGTGAGGCCTGCCAGGTGTGTTAGAAATCCAGAAGGCTGTTGTTATTCCTATCCTGTACAAAAAGCATGTACTGCATTAGATAATGGACTTTAGGGAGCACACATAACTTTCTCACATGTTGGTTGCACATCCTTCAGGCCAGCTGTGCTCTCCCAAAGCCTTGAGAAATATGTTGGGCAAGGTTCGTGGGGGTTGGACTGTGCAAGGAGAAGCTATACGGTCCAACTCTACACAATTTTGACAGGAGGCATAAAGGTGCTCTGTGGAGGTTTTAAACCGCTAAACGACCAAATGAAGTCATATTTTAATGAGCGGGTCTGCTTCTCATGCTCTGCTAGCATCTTCATAAGCTGCTAACTTCTCCAGTGCATTTAACACCATCCAACCACTGCTACTGAGTGAGAAGCTGCGGGTGGTCGGTGTAGACGCGTCCACCATCTCCTGGATCACTGACTACCTCACAGGCAGACCACAGTTTGTCAGAATGGGTGTAACGAGAAGGATAAAGACATGCAAACCAATCAGAATTCTCAAGACTCGAGACCTCCGAGGAGTATCCTCATGTCAAGGAGGAAATAACTCGGGCGCACCTGACAACAAAAATGAAGGCAGTCGACACTGGACGTAGGAGCCAGTGTTGCCAGGTCCATGATTTCCCGCAGAATTGGGCTACTTTTGAAGTGTTGCCGCGGGTAGAATTTTTTGTCCGCTGGTTTGGGTAGACCTATTTTGCATGCAAATTACATGAATATCTTTAAATAAAAATCCATATTTTAAATGAAATAATTTATTTATACACAAATCCTACCAAACTGACTCCAGATCAGCACGTACACACATGGACATTGGACACGTCCACATACACACACTTTAAAAGCAATGTATATGGTTTGGCACGGGCATATTTTGAGTTCTGATATTGGGCTGGTAGGAGCGGCCAAACTAACTGTAAACATAGGACGCTCACATGACGTGAAGTATTTTTAGTCGCATACTATGACGTTTGACAACCTAAAACTCCGTTTGACCTAGTTCACACGCAAACACAAAAACGGAGTTTTCAGAAATCTCCACTTTGGCCGGAGTTTTTAGAAATGATCGTTTTCCGTGATAAAACCTCCGTTTTTGTGTAAATGAAAGGCCAAAACGCATGAAAATATAAGCGTTTTCCCATCGTGTAAACGGGGTCTTAAGATCGGTCGGCTGCAGTCCTCCGGTGTTGTCGGCACCTCTGTATCATAGTCGTTGTTACCTTCGCATTGAAAATGCGGAAGGTTATGTTTTGATCGCCGTGTATTTATTTATTTATTTATTTGTATGCGTGTTATTCGCAAAACTCAAAAAGTATTGAACCAAATCGCATGAAATTTGGTGGGATGAATGGTTATTATCCGGGGACCAGTTGATTAGAGTTTGGGATCGATCGGGTCAAAGTTCAAGGTCAAAGGTCATGAACAGGTCAAAATCTTCTTGAATCGCATGCAATTTGGTGGGATGATTGGTTATTATCCGGGGACCATTTGATTAGATTTTGGGATCAATCGGGTCAAAGGTCAAGGTCAAGGTCATGGAAAGGTCAACATCTTTTTTTTACCATAGCACGATACATTTTTGTCCAATTGGCATGCAACTAATGCCAAAATGTTCATAATTCAATGCCCAATCTTGTGATATGCGAAGGTATGCGCTCTACCGAGTGCCCATTCTAGTTAAGAAATGTTCTTGCTCCTGTAAAACAACCCTGTGTCTCCCGTTCTTTGCCACGGCCTAAGAGCCAGGTCGTGACAGTGCGGTTTCCAGCTGATGATTAGTAGGTCTATATGGTCGGTAACTATCTACAGCCATTCTGTGTCTAGTGGGAGGAAACGTCGACACAAAGATCAATCCTGCCGAATCAGTTTACTCGCCATCACCGGCAGCAGACTTCTTATATGAACACGGATGTTTTTCTGACTTTGTACATCAACTATTGACCAAAACACTCGCCTCCCAGGATGATATTGATGTTACAATACTGTCCCACCAGAGAAACATCACTTGTAAAACCAGCCTGAAACCATTGAGTGTCACGCTGCTCCAGTCTCAGCCTTGAACTGCCTTGGCCATGTGCAATTAGCTTTGAGGACTGCAATGCACACATCCAATTAAAGCGGGGCCTGTTTCACTTGACACAAAATCAATGCCGGTCTGCCCCCTCACTTGAGAGGCGGCAATTGTGTCAACAAAGTGACGTTTTTCCTGCCTTTACCAACATTTTTCTTCCCTCCGCTCACTAAAAATGTGTGATATGACAACCTCATAGTATTGACGTCCTGTCGGGGAGCAGCAACTGCAGTGAATTACAGACACGTATTTTGGATTTTTTTCACATTCTTTATTGTTTTTGTAGAGATGGCCATAAAAAGTCCTTTGGATGTTCCGGTATTCACGCAGCCTGCCGTTTCCCATCCTGCACAAGTCTGCCACATTTCAAGAAAATAAGCCGACAAGCATCTCAAAGGAATATTCCACTTTGATATAACATATTGTTTTTACCGCATGCTTACTAAATCTTTGACATTAGTTGCCCCATAAGCTTATTCTCTCTCTCTCTCTCTCTCTCTCTCTCTCTCTCTATATATATATTATAATATACTATAATATATGATAATATTATATATATTATAATATTATATATTCTTATTCTATCTTATTCTTATTCTATATATATATTAATTTGAAATGTCCCCACTGTGGGACGAATAAAGGAATATATCATATCATATCATATCATATTCAATTTTCTCAGCAAATCACTCGATTGACAATAAACTAAATATAGATTGTTTTCCCTTGAGCAAAATTAAGTCTATTATTTGTGTTGTTGCCATGACCATATTTGTTTTCCAAGCTTAACTAAGTAGTTTGTTGTGCCTTGTATGGCATATTAACCACATGAATGATCCTTATTTAACAGTCATATGCACCAGATGCAAGTGGCAACTGACTTGGATTCTGATCCTCTCAAAACATGTTAATGTGCCATTTTGGAAGAAAATGAAGAATATATTGTTCAGATGGGAGAACTTGTTGAAATGCTTCTAAAATTGTGCATATGTGCTTTGTTTACATCAAAATATAAATATTCGTTTTGTCTGAATGAAATTAAAAATAATAACATGTTTCACCTGATAAACAATTTCTGCACAAAAAAAAAATACATAAAAGATTAAAGACACTAACTTCTGTTTAACTTTAAATCTAGTCTGTGCTTTATACATGAAGAAATAAAGTATTCTTTTTTCATCATGGGTAAAACCAACCTATCCCCAGAGACTGATGATTTAAACACAATACATATTACGTATTATAATGATACAATCAATGAGTCGGTGACATCGTGTGACCTGCATGTCCAACGGTGGCCACTATGGCAAACATGTCGTATAGAGCGGGGCTGTTGCTGTGCAAACTTCATTTGTTAGGTGTAGAGATGGTAACAGTAGTCTAACAACACAATGTACCACAAATAAATAGGGCCAAAATACATAGAAAGCAAATCTTGACATTTTAAATAGATTTTATTTGTAGTTATATCGTCATAGTTTACCCGCTAGTATGCAAAGGGGAGTCACCCCAGGTGAATAGGGTAGGAATTAGAATCCACAGATATAGCCATGAAATTGATCTGGTTGATTACTTATATTGAGGAAATATTTTTTTTGTCTTGCAAGTTTTCAGAAAATACATATTGAGGTATTTTCTTACGTGTTGATTTGTCTACATTTCCAGAACTGAAATCTGAATGTTCTTTAAGCCAGGTTCAAAAGGATTGAGTCATCTCTTTAGCTCTACATTTTATGGATACAATATTATATAAATTAGGCTATGAATGATAAAATCCAAAATGAGCGTTTTCCTGCGTTGTATCTGAATTTCTTGCATACAAACCTCAACACGTATATGCTATGAATAATTGTACACATTGTGTGAGTGTACATTCTGATATAGCATTAGTACACACAGATGTCTAGTATTTGAAGGTAGCGTCTGCGATCAACAGTGGGGTTTATTTTCTGTAAACAGCTGTTCACGTGCACTGATACACTTGTGTGCGCTGGTGTACACGTGTCTCACGGAAAAAAGGGCGATGAGCATCAGATGTCAAACATTTTTGCTTTTAAGAACACAAAACATATTATATTCTCTATAGAAAATAGTGTAATGTGCGGTGCTGCGTGTCAGTGTGGGTGTGTGTTTATCTCAGCGATGCCTACGCCGTGGGGGCGAGATTATGGAGCGAGACAGTGAGACAAGCTTGAACCCGACCTCAGACGCCCTGCGGCTTCCCACTGAGTGGGCGGCGCATGTGTGGATGTGAGGGGGACACACTCGTGGACCGGTGTCTTCTTTTGTTGGAGTGCCTCGACTTTGTAAACTTTGTAATCCTCGAAACAGCGTCGATGGCAACGTTGATTTTAAAGACAAAGAAATGAAGAAACAAAACCCTCTCTGATCTTTAAACTATACATTCTATTGTTGTGCTCCATGCGAACACAGAGCTCCTCAAAGTGTTGGCTTTGGGAGTGTTGCCAGTGTGGTATTGAAATGTGTTAAGGTTATGACACTGTAATTAGACACTGCTGGCCCAGTGAACAGGCCCATAAGGCAGCTTTCAAACAGCTGTGCTTTAAGCATGGTCCTCCAGACTGCTGTGGTCAAGCTTTGTTATTTATGTCTCCGCACTTAAGACAGGCAGAGAGGAGGAAGTGGTTTTGTGAGGGTCTGTCACGGGCTGGCCTCAAGGTGAGTGACAACATCATGACAATATCAGCTTATTTCATTATCTTTGTACCCGGTGATGAGAGATCCAGAGAGACACTTTGTTAGACAATCAGAACAGAGTTTTAATCAAATTTTAAAGTTAGAGATATCTGGACATGGACTCCAAAAATGTAGCCTTCTATAAAACTAATATGTTGTGTTGAGTTTTTTCACCAGTGATATCCTGAGGAAATACTTGAAAGAAAAACACATTCTCTGGGGCGGCTTTAGCTCAGTGGGGTAAGAGGGCCGTCCTGCAACACAGGGGTTGTGTGGGTTCGATCTCGCTCTCCCCTAGTGTTGCAAGTGAAGTGTCCCTTGAGCAAGAACCTGACCCCCAGTTGCTTCCCATCACACCTCAGCCTGCTCCTAAATAATAAAGATGGGTTAAATGCAGAGAACTAATTTCCCCTTGGGGATAAATAATAGTGTATATTCTATTCTATTCTATTCTCACTCTCAACTCGTCCAATACTGACGCCTGGTCAGTGGACCCCAAGCTTCAATCTAAGACGCTAGGAAGGCGGCGTGCCGGCTTCCACTCATCACATGAATCCTGTCTTTTCAAAGTGAACTTCTATCTTCACAGAAAGTTAGATTGAGGCAACAAAACCACCGACTCACGTGACTCTCGACAATAACGACTCACTGGACTAATGTCTGATGTCTAAAAGTGTCGAGATTTGCTTTCAGTTTTTCACACGGAACAAGAACCGCTGTTTGTTAGCGAACACCGACTTTATCTCTCCTGCACCATCGGAGCTAATATTTCACCTCAACAATAAAGTTGCAATCCACTGTCGCAATGGCCTTTGTTGGTATCTCTAGCCGAACGGAAGCAGCGTTTTAGTTTTCTTGTTGTCTTCTTATGTAAAAGGTAATTGGATCCTTTTGAAGATGTGTCATCAGCATGTCATAATTTCTGTTTCAGCCTCTTGAATCACAGGATTATCACAGACCTACAAAATGTATTTGCACATGATTTTAAAGCCTGCCAGATAGATACTTTGATCCGTAAGTGGCTCTTCTAGGCTTTTGAGAAATAAATACTGTGAATGTGAAATGTATTCAAAATCACTGTCAAATGTGACTTCCTATAAAAAGAGTGGATGAAAGAATACATTTTAGTCAAGTTGCCGGGCAGCTTGAACATTAACATCATCACGCTTATATATGGAAACCATGTTCGAATGACCTCCTGTCTAAATTCTGCATTATGATAGATGTACAGTGCATAGACAATTGATGTATGGTTTCACGTGTCGACTGGACAAATCTGAGAACTGTATAGTAGAGGCTCTGGTCAACCCTCTAAAGAGCTGCTATCGATTTACTTCGAACATAAGACGACATTGGCACAAAAGTCTTCATACTTGTTAATGAACTGTATTATGTATGTTGTATCTTCTTGTTTTCTCTCTTTTTTATAGTTGTATGTCTGTTATTTTATATGGAACTTGGCGTCTGAAATAAAGAATATATATATAGCGTATATATGACATCATTCAAAATGGACATTTTTGTCGTGTTACAATTATGATTATTGACTGTCTGCATACATTCAATGCAGAACGCACAAAGGCACATCTCACCAGCCGCTCTGAAGAGGACAGAATAACATGCTGCTGTGTAGATGGGTTCTCTCTTTTGTCAGATCCGCCACAGGGGTGATTAATAATGGGAGAGAGAAAGTGCTGTGTGTGTCATTAGCCTCTTGACTGGAGCGTGGACCATCCAGGAGTGATGCGCTCCGTGGCTGCTTCACACTCAAAGGACAACGTCTGTGTTCCTCAGGCCTCCTCCATTGATCGTGTGTGTTAATTGTAGGCATTGATCAGGACAAAAGAGCCTTTTCCACAGGGATGTGAGCTCGATGGAAGAAACAGAGAAGGGCATCTGTCTTAGAGGGGAATTAAGATTAAGTCTTATTTTCATAGTCTTTTCATATATTAAATTTAATAATTTAAATAAAAAAGTAAATGAAAAGGTTCAAATAAGTGTCTCTAAAGTTTAAAGTGACAGCGGTGCAAGGTTTATTGATATTCATTTGAGGAAGATTTGGCCAGAGGTGATTTAATATAAAGTCTTATTGTCATTGGCAGGAATGTTCTCCTGTATCTGCCCAGGAGAAAGTGCTCCGCTGTCTCTGAAGTAGGCGGTGGAGAGGCTGGTCCGGGTTATCCAATATGGACAATAATCTCTTCAGTGTCCTCCTCTTCACCACCTGTTCCAGATAGTCCAGTTTGCAGCCAATGATGGAGCCGGCCTTCCAGTTTAGTGAGTCGGTTGGTGTCTCCGGCTCCAATGCTGCTCCCCCAGCAGACGACTAAGTTTCCTCAAGAAAAAGAGTCTCCTCATCCCCTTCTTGTACACCGCGTTGATGTTGACCTTCCAGTCCACCATGTCCACATCCTTTCCCAGAACTCTCAGCGTTTGTGGAGCCGTCGTCCACCACCATCTCTCTGGTCTTGTTTTCTTCCAGCCCGCTCCACAAAGTCATCCACTACCGTGTACTCCACCTCCCGTCCATCCTTTATACAGCCGACCACTGCAGACTCACCAGAGAACCTGACCCCGAGTTGTACTGGAAGTCAGTGGTGTACAGGGTGAACATGAAGGGAGACGGAGCAGTTCCCTGTGAGGCTCCAACATCACTGACCACCGACCCATACAGCCCACGGCCAGTCGGACATACTGTGATCTGTCTGTGAGGCGGTCAGTGACCCAGGAGACGGTGGACGCGTCGACCCCCACCAACCGCAGCTTCTCACTCAGCAGCAGTGGTTGGAGGGTGTTGAATGCACTGGAGAAGTCAAATAAATTGATTCTCACAGAGCCGTCGGTTCCATCCAGGAGCGACTGACCTCGATACAGCAGGTAGTTTATGGTGTTGTCCACTCACACACGAGGCTGGTAAGAAAAATTCAGTGTCCAGAAAACATGACTCTTTTCTCCACTTTGATATTTTTACTCACTTAGTGTGTTATTAACATGTGATTCTAAAACTAAACTAAACATTATACAACAATACATTATCTACTATACAGTCCTTGATATATTCTAGTTATTCAGGGACTGCTATTAATAGTACTAATAATTGGTCTATCATCAGATGACAGGTCACTCTTTCCTGACTAAATGCTCTGAGTTTTGTGTAAGTTATTGTGAAGTGTGTAGCGGTGTTGCCGGTATAAGATTTAATAAATAATAATGAATCAATACCAAGATATGTAATGATAATAAATAATGAAATCATGACTAAAACCCATAAATCATTGTTGATGAATGATAGTACTCTGCTTTTGCCAACATAATTCAACAAAATATTAGATTTTAATGCCACCCAACTTTGGAAAGATTGGGAAAACAAATATATTATATTAATGTATAAATGAATAAATGATAAAATAAACAAAATTAAAGGAATGATACAAATAGGACGAAGAGAACAATGATTAAAAATGAACCACAACTCAATAAAAAGGGTTACATGTAACCAGGTAAAATCACTGACTCAAAACATTGTGACGCATCTTTATATTAGTTTTAATTCAAATGTAATTTCGATCAATAGGTCTGAGATATTTCTATCTAATATTATTTTATAATGTGACAAATGTATTTGGCCTGCAAACATAAAACTAATTTGCTTTTAGAAATGTATTCTTTGGCTGTTCCTCTTTAGACATCTTCAACTGGTCGGATGATTGTAGTTTCTTGATCGGACTCTTGCATCTCTCGCTCAGCGGCAGCATATTCGGCTTTCTTTGATATCTTCAGACTGTGGTTGAGTTCTTCTTTGAGGTTCGTTTTCAACTGATCTTCCTCATCTCCATCTCTCTCTCAGCAGAATGCTGAGTCATTTTATCGGCCCCTTCGTAGCAGCAGGGGTCATTATGGCACCTGTGCCGGTTTAAAAAGTCTTAGAGTCGCTTGCTCTTAATAGTTGGAGCTGCATATAAAACATACAGACCTAGCATATCAAGGAGCAGTTAGTTAAACTCGTTTATTAACAATTGGAAGCTCTGCGATGTCCTCAGGAATACGAATGATCGTAAAAACCACAAAGATGGGGTCATACAACATTATAGACTCAACGATTTACAGTAAGTGTTGAGTCTTATCCGTCTTATCTTATCCGTATATCCAGACACATAATACATTCAGTGTTCAACTATTAAATGACCTTTAGGTTGTGAGAGCAGTTCCTGAAATAAGTTTATTAGTTCAGATTGTGGCTAAAACGTTTCAGTTTAATAATCTCTCATGGGTAAATGGTATGAATTTACCATTTACCATTTCATCTTCTGATCACTTTGCCCCTACTTGTCATCATTTACCCACAAAGTATTTATGTTATACATGACCACATTGAACATTGATTAAATGGGCTATTCAATATCTATCAATATCAATATTTTTTTGAAACGGTCCAGAAAACAACAGTTTTTTGCTTCTACGAGCCTCAGAGGTGAGCTTGTTGAAGTCCAGCATTTTGATCTACTTCCCCAGTAGACCATGCATCTTTATCCACATTGTTGGCTCTTTTGCCTTTTTCCAGGAGAGGAAAACCACTCTAAACATCGGATTTCTGATGAGCACACTTGACCTCTGAAACACTCCCGCCAGACATCCAGGGCATCTTTCATTTATCCAAATCAGCTGTTGATCTGGCTGAAATGTTACCGACAACCTTCTTCAATGGTCTGTTTCCCACCCTCAGGGTCTCCTTTGTTGCAGCTCTCCCAGATTGCAACAATAAATTTGGCGAGTACAGTCTTTTTGGAGAAGAAAATTCCCCAATTGGGATTAAGTTTTGATTTTTAGAAAGCTGGAGTGTGAAGTTTTCTGGTGAATCAGCTCGAGTCACGGGCACCGCAGAGCACATAACAGTCAGCAGTCTCCACTGAGAAATCAGCAGCAGGAAAACGTGATTCATGAAAAGCAACACTGCACTAACCAGCCCTCCTTCCTCCACCCAGCAACAAAATATAAGTAATCTGGATGTATTGTTATGGTGAAACATGCCTCGCTGACTTTGAGGATTTTTTCTGCAACTTCCGTCTGACTTGAGGTCAAACACGAGAGGATTAGCGAGTCTCTAATCCATGCAGGTCGTGCTGTGGCCTTGAGCTCCGCAAGTCCTCTCTGTTTATTATGCAGGCTGGCTGGTTTGGAGAACTGGAGCACGCTCTGAGGGGGATTTCAAGCTAAATAAATAGACAAAATAAACGAGCTGGAATAAGAAGGATTCTATAAAGAAAGAGGTGGTATTAGCTCTGTGATTGAGTTGGGAGAGTGGGACTCGGGAGACGGAGAGGGAATGCACCGTCACGCTCGATGTTGAGGCATGTTGTGGTCTATCTGCTCTGAATTATCATAACCCTCTTCTCAGCTCCCCCACTTTCTTCATCTCTTTTTCAATTTTCGAATTGCTTGGTTTTAATTAAACCCACACAGAAGTGACTGCGAGTCAGCCAAGAAATGGGCACAGATAAACAAAGATGGACTCTTTTGGAGGGGTATTTCGGTCCGAGAGCATTGCTGCATCCCACAACACAATAGTGCCTTAGGACGAATCAACAAGCTGCCTCTCCCCTGCATGAATAAGTCATGTGAAATCACACATGCTGATGCTATATTTGGAGGCCTGTATTGTGATGTGGGGAAGTGTAAGAAAGGCTCTGTGGCCCTTATTGTTGTCTATACATACATGCTATATTTACACAAAGACTCCTGGATAACTGGAACGTATCAAACACCTATTTCATGTTTCATTGTTTTGGTGCTCTTTTTCCCTCATGACTTCTTCTTTGTTCCCTAAGTGTAACATCACATCTGCTCGTGTTCCCTTTGTGTGTTATTTCCTCCTCATGAATGCCATCCAGCTCCCCTCCCTCACACTCAATAGCTGATGCCCTGTAGCCCCCCACTCTCTCCACCGGTCTGCTTCTCTGCTTCTCTCATTTTCCTAAAGCTCAGATAACAACACACACAGAGAGCCATTTCACTGCGGTAGAGATTACTCCATGAGATCGTTATAATGTTTGTAGCCCTGAATGTTGTATTTTGATCATTTAATGATATTACGTTTCACCTTTTGATACTTCTCCTCATCCCACCTGTTAATTATGCAGCAGCATTTGGGCTCCGGCTTCTAACGGTTCAGCCTGCCAGCTGAACTGGGTCCTCACTGCATGCTGATCACTCCTCCTCTGCAATGAGACAATCACAATTACACCCCGGCCTTTTGATGTGCTTTACAAATAAGTGGGTGAAGTCAGAAGAGAGTCAGTGAGTCAGATACGAATTTACCCCAAAGTTGAGGACAATCTAACAATTCTGTGTAAAACTCTCCTCATACAAGATAACTGTGAGCTGGAAATGCATCGCAATCGTGCCATTTACTTCCAGGTTATGATCCGCATCTACTGCTTCTTCATCAGTCCAACAATTAGCGGAATTAGCATGTTAAGAAATACAGGTGTCATGAGATTTGCTCGGAAAAAGCTAGCTGAGCTTACACAATATTATACATTATCTATACATATGACATATATACATTGATATTAAAGGAACATGTCTACCGTAATGGCCTGTTTTGTAAATAATGAGTCTATAGCATTAGCAGAGTTAACAATGATAAACAATGACATCCCATGGTCAAACTATTAATTATTCATTTGGTCACTCTTGTTTAGTGAAAGAAAATACAAATATAAAAATATTTTCAAAAGATTATACATGCATTAAAACTGTTGTATTTACAAACAGTTAAATAACAGAACTCAACTCAAAGTCCACTTTCTAGTTTCGTTATTGCTTCCAAACACATCTCATATTTGTTTGCAGTGAATGGAACCAGCTCAGTTGTTGTGGAACGTCAGTCACATTAACAAGTTGGATTATATGGGGGGTAATATGGGTAGTAATGCACTGATTCTTTGTCAAAAATGTTGATCTTTTCCAAATTGATTCTGTGGCAGCTTCTGGTTTCACTTGGTGGTTGTGTTGCCTAAGAACAATATTATTGAGAAAAGACACTGCATGAAACCAGTGGAAACTGACACGCCATCCCTGCCTACCTAGAGCGCCATAGCTTGAAGCTTTGGGCCACTGACCATGTTTTAGTATTTGATGAGTTGGGAGTGAGAACGTGCTGTCTCATAATACCACTTTACTGAGATTTTTGTACAGATAAAATTGATTTATTATGAGTTAGTGAGCTTTAAAGTTGCTTGTAAATGGATTTTGTGACCTTTCACGAGTGGTGAGTCTGTGGGCACACTTGGATCATTGAATATTAAAATGTCAGTAGGCGCTATACAGCTGTATGGGGGGGGGGGGGGGAGGAGAGTCAGGTGGTCCCCAGATTGGTGTGCAGCCGTTAGCTGTTCCCGCGGTTTACAGTCTTTATGCAAATATAAGCAAACCATCTGCTGGCTTTAGTTTCACAACAGACACATGGGGGACTGGCATCAATCTGCTCATCTAACTCAAGACAGTCAATAAGAGTATTTCCCAAAATGTTGAACTAGTCCTTAACATCACTGGTAAGCGCCCTGACGACAACACACACCCAAGAGGAAAACTGGAGCGGTGTAAGACATGCGTGTCGTTGTATACAGGGAACATGTCAAGGACACTGGACATGAGTGACTGAGCGCTGAGGGGTCAGCTCTTTCAAACAAAGGCCACGGTCGTTATCAGTGAATGGAACTGGCTCACCAAGTCACGTGTCCTCCAACAAAAGCTCTGCAAAAGCTTGTAAATTGACATTAAGTTGAGATGCATTATCATACATACCAATCTGGAGTTTACGAGAAAGTTAAATTTACCCTGAAAAGAGTCAGTATGTAATTAATGATACATTAATCTCTTTGAAACAATTTACAGCAAAGTTAGTCCAACCTTTAATTTAACCTATGTGTAAATAGACAGATAATGTAAACATGTAAAACATTCCATTTAACACAGCAAATAAGCATGCTTATTCTCAGATTCATGAAGTTCTGTGCACTTCACTTTACTAAGTGCATGTTTTATTTGTTTTGCTTAAATTACAATGATGGATGTTTATGTGCATGTGAACAAGCTTATTAGAAAATCCACACCTCATCAGGTCCTGTATATATAGGTACAAATGGATCCATGATGCCTCGTCTTTTCCTATGTATCATTTAACATCTCATTCAGCTCACTCAAACATGAACGTGGAAAAAGGAAAAATCAACCTGGCTGACTTTGGACTTCATTTTTGATATATATGTCGAGGTGTTTAGTCGCGTTAAAACAAAATATATTATAATATTTTTTTCACATAGTAAAAAGTAAAATGTAATGCTTTATTCATTCAATTGTTTAATTCTCACATTTTCTGGGCTTCTCTAGGAATTAAATGTATAATCTCGCAACCAAAAATAAGGATTGTATTAGGTTGTGTGAGGGAAAAGCAAACATCACTGGATGATGCAGAGAAACAGAAGTTAAAGTGGGTGTTTTAAATGAGCTTGGAGAGGGTTGAAAGCAGGTGAGTGGATGGGCATCAAACACCAGATGCCAGTTTGAATATAATTACACCCTCTCATCCATGCATATAACCTCTGCTTCAGCGCTCGTTTATCATTTAGCACAATTGTGAAAAAAAGTTAAATGGAACACTTACTTGTGAATCAATTTCAACTCAGTGAGGGGAATTTAAAGAAGAGGAAATATAATTAATGTTATAAAGGGCCATTCATTATAATAGCCTGGAATATCTACAGATTCAATGTGACACTTTCATTAATATCTTCAGTGTTTTAAAATGATTTATTGAACTGCAATATACAGTATCACACCAGTCTGCATGTTGACTGCATGTTGACACTTGTTTTCTTCTTTTCCAGTTGGTCAGGAACTTCTGTATGTTATTGATAACATGGGCTTTTCTATTCCATTTGGAGACAATATTTTGCAGATTTTTTTACATTTTATATTGTAGATAACACGGAGATGTGTACAGAAAGAGGGGATCTATTTGTAGGAAGCAGCTTTAGTTTAGCCAGCAGGTCTGATCAGGGAGACACCATGCAAACTAGAGCAAAGATATAGAAGGAAACAGTGCAGAAAAAAACAAGATTTGGCATCATCAATTTCTGTTGTAAATGAATTAAAGGGAAAAAAAGGCAAGAAGAGGGGGTCGAGCGTGGCTTTTACTTTATCTAAAGTAGCCTACAAAAGCTCAAACACAGCAATAAACAGACTCACACTGCAACGGTAGACATAAGAAGATATAGATTTTAATATCTTTATAAACATTTTTGTACTGTTGTTTTCCGATGATAACTTACTGAACAATTGAATTATGGCAAAGAAAGAAGATGAATAGGCATACAGTAGAACAAGAAATAGTGAGGTGAGGAATTGTGCATTACAAATAAAAGGCTCTAAAAATACAACATGGAAAATACGTGAATAAACAAATCACCAGAATATTGAAAAATTAAAAGACCCCTCCTGACAGGAGGAGCAGAAAACCCTGTTATCATAATCAATGTCACTGATATTGTTTTTTCTCATAGTAATACAGTAAATGATTAATATCAGCACTGTAAGAAGTCCCTGTGTCTCCATTGGTACTGGTATAATTCACATTGATACAAACACCATCTTATCGGTAGATTTAAGAGAGGCACAAAAGCTCCAGAAGTACAGCAAGGCGTCCCGTAGTTGTCCATCAGTCGGTCTGCATTGTACTGCAACCCCTTAATACTTCAGAGGCGATTGTCTTGGATGCCCACATCCATGGACAATCAGTTAATTAAGAGGCATCATTTTCTCTGCACAATCCTTGTTTTACCATGCTCCTTTCAAAATGTTCTTTTATATTTTCTTGAGTCATTGATGTTGCACACATTTTTGAGTCTTGTTTTCCTTGGATGTCAAGCGATTAAGATCAAAATGTGTTCCTCGCGTTCTCAATGAGGGAGGTTTGCCCTCACTGCGGAGGAATCAGTTCAGCACAACCTCACCAGGAAACTGAGAAATCACCCCGTTGACCCCTCCACCTCTAAGGCTCTTGTTGGCCCCGCAACTTCGTGTCTTAGAAAAACCAAATGAACAACATCTGACACAAGATATAGACAGACTTTGTCAATATTCACAGCTTGATCTCCCAGAGACACACACACGGTTTTCCAAGCCAATGAAAATAGCAATTGTCAGCTTAATATTTAGATGCACAGATAGAGAGAAGTGGTGGTAAGGAAGATGAAAGCAGAGCTGTGTGTAGAAATGTAATCCCAATAAGTAATGCTGTTAGAAAGGTTTGGTACAGTACCTTAAAAAGGTCAGCATTAGCATCAATTTGTTACGGCTCCATCGGCTACAGCGTTTGAGCTAATGGTTGCTCTATTTACATCTGTCGCTATAGATTTCCATTTTGCTGTGTTAATGGCACATTCCATCGTCTGATACTGAAGGACTATTTATTGCCGTGCTTACACTTTACCTCTTCGTTTAGAAGAAACACTTACACCCAATTGTCTGCACAGAGTACATTTGACAGAAAGGATGAGGGCCAAACGAACTGACGCCAGAGGCCTGACAAGGCCATTGACTTATCTTTTGTACTTTATAACAATTTACAAACTGTGAACTGAATATTCAAACTGAATGGAGCACTTGAACACCTAGCTTATCTGTCTCAGAGCTAACACGTTTACCTCATTTGATCCGTCATCTTTTCCTTTTGTTCTCTATTTTCACCAAATCTTGGTTATCTGAGAAGCAGTTGAGTGAAAAACAGATGTTTAAAAATACATACGATACCAAGACATATGCTGATGAAATCATACTGGCACAAGTGGCAGTGCAAGCTTTGTCTGCGTTTATCTTTTGTCGTCCACTGTCCCTTCGATTGTTGTGCTGTGAGTCTTTCTGTTGTAGATGTTTGATGCTTTTGATGCCTGGTTTAGTCTTAACAGTAAAGCTCCCGACACTACATTTACACATATGTTCACACACACACACACACACACACACACACACACACACACACACACACACACACACACACACACACACACACACACACACACACACACACACACACACACACACACACACACACACACACACACACACACACACACACACGCCTTGTAGTACAGGAGCAAGAGAGGGTCTGAGGGCTGTTTTCTCTTTTCTTTCTTTTCCTTTTCCAAACCCTCTGAGGGTCAACGGAGAATAAAGTCAATATTTGGCGTTATCAAGGCCGCGAAGAGCACACAGACATGTAGTAATGACTGGGATAAGGTTGCCCTGTTGTTGGCTTGCTGAACCCCACTAGGGGGGCGAACAGTGGTCCGGGGAATACACTTGTGCTTCCTCCGTGTGACGGTGCCGTCTGGGGATGTGTGGTCATGTTTGCCCCCGTCTGTGAAATCCGGGGAGGAATCCTCCTTGTCTGCCATGACCTCCTTTGAGTGGTGAACCTCATTGTCACCCTTCCCCTTGCCCCTGTTATGAGGCTTTGTGCAGTTCCGAGAGCGGCCAGGCCTTGAGGGGTGCACAATGTGGGTCTGCCCTACAGAGCCCACCACCCCACCACGATTAAGGGACGGATTCACCGTGCCAGATACATTGTTGGTCTGGGCTCTGGACTCAGAATTAGGAACAGTTGGTGAACAGTTGGGTAAGTCCTCCTTGCGCAGCTCCTTGAGGTCTTTACCAATCATATCAGCTGGCGCCTGGCAACCCACTGAAGACGTAGAGCCCCGAAAGCGCTTCAACCACTCCCAAAGCGACAGGGCCTTGCAGTCACATGACCAGGGGTTGTCGTTGAGACGCAGGTATTCCAATCCGGGCAGTGTGTCCAGACACTCCCCGGAGAGCTGTATCAGGCTGTTGTTGAACAGATAGAGGGTGGTGAGACGTTTGAGGTCGTGGAAGGCCTGGTGGTCAACCCACTCAATCTGGTTTTGGTGCAGAAGCAGTCGGTCCAAGGCCCGAAGGCCTCTAAACGTGTTCTGGTTCAGGCTCCACAGACGATTGCCATGCAGGAACAGGTGGCTCAGGTTGTGGAGGTCCATAAATGTGTCATCCTGCAGGAACTTCAGATGATTATCCTGGGGAGATACGGAACGCACATAGTCATTAGATATCGATAGATATAGACATATTGTGCAATGTTTTCCTTCCTACATTATTCTGCTAATTCACTGCCACATTAACTTGTGTCTACATGCCATTTATATGTTTTATAAATCAGCCCATGATGCAAATAGTATCTGTTCAAATTCCCAGTGAATAAGCACTAGAGGCTGTGCCGTGTACTCCAGGGGAGCGTTCATCTGACCTTTAGCATTTCTTCAGAAAAGGAGACTATTGTGATTTTTTTTTTTAAATGGAGAAAAATAACAAGCTGTGCTGAATGAGACCAAACCGTCTGTGAGGCGCAAAATAAATTTGGATTTGACACCACAGATGGAAAAACTGTGGATAGAAGTATGGTTTGTTTGCTGCTGATATGAAATGCAACTGTCAGCTTGTCACTCAAGTGAGGCAAGAGAGGCACTGCGACTCAACAACACAGTCACTATACAGAATCGTTTAGAAATTGTCGACATAGGTTGTGCTAGTTCAAATTTGTTCTTGTGGAAGAGTGACAGCCCTACTAGAGTATGAGTGGTAAACACCGTTTAGTGTACCTGCAAGTAGAGATACTGCAGGTTTCTGAGGCCTTGGAAGATGTTATTAGGGAGTGAACTGAGCCCACAGCGGTACAGGTGAAGCGCATTGAGCCGATTCAGCCCGTGGAACGTGTCTTCCGCCAAAGAGCGCAGGTGGCGGTTGTCTCCGAGGTCCAGCTCCTCGAGCAGCGTGAAGCCGTGGAATGTGGTCGGCTCAATGTAAGTGATGTTATTGGAGTATATCCACAGAGTGACCGTATTGGAGCTGAAGTGTCCCCGAAGTAAGCGATGGATCTTATTGTTCTGGAGGAAGATGCGCTCACTGTCGAGAGGAATGGCTTCGGGGACCGACAGGAAGTTATGGGCTTGGCAGGAGACGGTGGAGGGTGCACTGTAGCAGATACAGTGACGGGGGCAGGACCAGGAAAACTCCAGCCCACAGAGAACAAGCAGGAACTCCAGGCCACAGCCTGCAACACACAAATCACACACACACATACACAAAGACAGACATGAAGGAGAAAAAGAAAATCAATGAAGTTAGTTCGATAGTTAATGCCTTCTTGTCTCGGTCAAACGTATCATATGAAATCCACTGCGAGTTGACAGCCTCAATAGCTGCTCTGTGAGGCTGTATTGTGAAGCTAACATCAGCGCTAATATGCTCACAGTGACGATCCATGCATCATGTTTACCATCTTAGTTATCATGTTAACATTTGCCCTGCAGCTCTAAACACAAAGTACAGCTAAAGGTGGATGCAAATGCCTTCGGGATTACAGGTGAATGTAAAAAATGGTAAGTCAATAAATAATTAATCCTTTAGAGACATTTTGATATCTGCATAAAATCTGTCAAAATGAGGCAACCCCCCCAAAAAATATGCACCAGTAAACACTGATCAGAATCCCAAAGGGATTGGGATTGAGTCACAATTTGGTAAATTAATTTACATTCTAAATGGTGTGCCACACAGAGACACGTGTTGCTCAGCATAAATTCATTTTGATTTAGTTTTTACACGGGGATATTCTCTCTCTCTTTGATGGGTTCAACTCCCTGTCATAGTTTATTTGCTGAATACAATGAGTGTATTTTGGCCCAAACAATGAGGAGTCTATTGAAGAGAGCAAACAATAACACCTGCTCCAGTGAATCACAAGATGTCTCCGTGAAGCCGGCGCCACGCTCGCTGATTTGATGCCAATGCAGCTATTTCAGAATTACCCTTTTCAATATTCCACCAGGGAGACATGCTATTAAGGGTCCAAACCCTGATTCCACCGGCACTACTTTGCAGTGAGCGGAGGCTGTGATCAGTCTTTTGTTTTGTTAAGTGGGGCGTGGAATGCTTATTTAAACCTGGAGTAATATGTTTATCGGTGACATGATTCCCCAGATCCTTGAGACTGGAGATGTGATTTATCCACAGTCTCATCTAAAATGAGCACAGCTCACAGCCCATCATGCAAGTTTCATCTGACAACCTCTGGCTGTCTTCTTATGTATTATTCACAGCATAGCAGCAGCCTGATTCACTGCTTCTAATCAATATGGCTCTGTTGCCTTTTAACTCTCCCTGTAATTCTGGGTCTTTAATGCTGGACATTCAGCAACTGCAGAATACATTTCCAACAAGAGACAGGCGTATTTATCTAATGTATTTTCTCACCAAGCTGTGGCTAAGCTGTGACATTCAGCATCTGACTCCACTGAACTTTAACAGTAATTCTCTGTGTCTAGTTGCAGAGCTGGAGCATGGAGCTGTGTGTCACCTGAACAGGAGTGTGCTCTCTCGGGCACGGAGCTAATCCTATTTGTTTAGCCCTGCCACTGGGCAACAATGGAAATCCATGCATCCTCCTAAACCAGAAATGTGCCCACAAAATGGAATGATTCTTCACGGCTGAAAACTGGCAAAAGGTTGAATCCACGTCTGTGTTCATGTGTACTGTGTGCTGGAGATCATGACACGCCATGACAGCACGACAAGTGGCCCATGGGCTTTATTTGGACTTTTCATTTTAATGCCACAACCTGCATTAGTACTTAGATCCTTTTCTTTGTTACTGGCTATTTACAGATGTGTCACACCAATGTATTACTTTTCCTTGGTCACAGTGCAGCTGCTTCTTTATGGATACATCTTCCATAAACATGTATCAAGGATGGCACCTCCTGACTGAATAAATAGGGGAAAGTGATTTGCATTACTCTTGGGAAATATAGGTTTATGTATCAGACAAATAAGCGAGACAAGACGGTTTATTTTCTGTCCACTGTTTGAGAAACATTTGCATTCAGCAGTAGCCACCAGGGACTTGAGATAAATATTATTAGACCTACACAAAGAAGAATTTCCATAAAGAACAAACAAAAAACAAATTGAATCTGTCTTTTGCTTTGATATTTGTTACAAGATTAAATAACACCTGTTTTATAAGCTGCCTGAGCAAGAATTCAATGAATTGATTCCATCATTCATTAAATTGATCTCCTCACTTTTAGTAAATATTTTCTAAGTTCCCCCCCTCCTCTCTTCCTCCTTCTGTTTCATGGTTTGTGGAGGTCTGGATCGTGGTCCATGCCTATTGTTAATTATTCATACATTTCTGTCATATTCGTTGAATGTGTTATAACTCTGTAACGCTGTTCATTCTGTACACATGACATCTATTGCTTCAGTCCATCCAGGGAGAGGGATCCTCCTCTGTTGCTCTCCTGAAGGTTTCTTCCCTTTTAAAAAAAATTTTTGGGAGTTTTTCCTGATCTAATGTGAGGTCCTGGGACAGGGATGTCGTATGTGTACAGATTGTAAAGCTCTTTGAGGCAAATTTTTAATTTGTGATGTTGGGCTATAGAAAATAAACTCAATTGAATTTAATTGAAAAGTGTGATGCACAGGGAAAGCGAGGGGAGGGGAATGTAGATGCTGCTAGATAGCGAGACAATTTGAATCAGTGATCAGGTTGGACACAAGGATGCACTTCCTCTTCTCTTTCACTCTCCTCAGCTCGTCAGGACCAAGTAATAGATTATTCACCCTGCCTAATCTGTTCCTTAACAAATACATCTTGTTTCTGCTTCGCCAGATTCCCCCAATTTAAAACAAGAAAACCATTAAAACATGGTAGATAAAGGGTGTTATCTCTAACTCTTTCCCTCAAAAACAACATATTGGAACGAGATTTCTGATGAGGCTTTAGAATACGTGAATCTATGATGTGGCTGCTCTTTAGATGCTGAGAGTATCTCATACAGTCTCTTTCGCATGCAGATTCAATGGCGAGGGACTTTTTCTTGTTTTCTCACTGATCTCAGCATACTCCATATATTTGCACCCCCAAACACTACACTAAGTCTAAATGTAAATGGAAATTCACACATGCTTTTCCGCACATATGCATTTGTGCATGTGTAAAAGCTCTGTGTGGACACACTGAAACGGAAAACGTTCAAGCATCTATGAATATATATATATATATATATACACACATATATGTATATATATATATATATATATAATATTGACATGTGACAGATTAAAGGAGAGAGAGGATCTAGAGAATGTGATAATGATATTGTGATAATGAGCTTTTGGAAAGGAAAGGGAGGAGCTATCTCTGCTTCTGTATTTTGTTAACAATCTCCTCACACGTCTTTCACCTCCAAGTCTCTCCCATGCAGCTATCCTCCCATCTTCCACCAACCCACATTCCTCCTTTTCCTCCACACTGGTTACTGTGAAGCCAATGCAGATATGACATGCATTATTTCAAATGCCCACTGGGGGCAACTCTCCTGGTTGCAGTCCGCTTGTAAAGAGGTACATGAGAAAGTAAACACTGTCAACATCAGTTTATGCTCTCAATACATCGTTTAGAGTCATATTCAATAAAGCCTGATGTTTATTTAGTGAAATATGGTCTCATTTATAGACAACAAAGGGTATTTTATGGCTTGCTACCTCATGATTGACAAGCTGCAACAACATCGTTTTCGAGTCTCGATTTAGAACTTTAAGCAACTTAAAAATGTAAATTTCAGTTAATGAAAGTTACATTTATTCAGCTTTCGGCTCTACTTAGCTCCTCCCTCTCGTGTCACTCCTCTCGTGTTGCTAAAACGAAAGATGTCAGCAGCCAAAAACCAAAATGCCGAACTCGAGGCTTCAAAACTGCAGTCCACAAACCAAATGGGTGACAATAACGCGACTACGTCAACTTTTTACATACAGTCTATGTGACAGATGCTATCGATAGCTCTCCGCAAGCACGTTTGACCCCGTGACCCCATCATCACCAAGTTCTGCTTTTTCTTGGGGGTGCAGAAACTGAAATAGATAAATAAATGAATAAAACACAATGGCTCAGGTCTGTGTAGAATATCAGTGAGACATAGTGCACTCATGAATAACACATCTCTGTTAATAGGAGGGAAATTGTACGTCTGTAGAGCTGTGTGACTCCACACATAATTAGACTGGACAAACTCAATTTCCTGTGTCTCTCCAAATACCCTGATAAGCACCCTGTTGTTTTCTCTCTTGCTATTGGCTGTTTCTAAATAATGTCTCGACTCACTCCACACTCAAACACTGCTTACAATCATGTTCAGGTACAGCAATATATTTGATTATTGTTGTGCACCGACAGATATGCTAGAGAGGTTCAGGTCATTTATGTTCGCTTTCTCTCATTCCAGGCTTCCTGATTGTTTTCACCTGTCATCACACCTGTCTCCCATGCTCATCAGTGTCAGCCCCGCCCCTGATTGGTCCCACCTGTGGCTTGTTACCATGTGCTTAAATTCCCCTGTCTCCCAGTGTTCCTTGTCAGTTCGTCTTGTCTTTTGCCATGATCAGGTCGGGTTATGTTGTGCTCTTGAAAACGTGAGCGCTTTCATTTTGTTCACTGCAGAACCGAAAAATAAAGTACTTACAAATACTTTATCTCTGTCTCCCGGGTCGTGCAATTGGGTCCTACTTCCTAAGTGTCTGAGTCCGTAACAGAACGAACTGACCCAAGAACGCTTCACGCCGCTCTGTCGGTACAGGGCGTGACGATTTTTCATCACGAGGAAAAGCTGGACAAGGTCAGCCAGGAAATACAAGAACTGAGAGGACGCCAGGCCGGGGTTCAGGAAGAATTATCTACACAGATGCACCAACTGGTTGCCCAAATGAATAATTTTTTCACTCATCAACAGACTGATCCTCCGGTGACGTCATCCACAGCTGAGAGATTGCCTGTCAGTACTCCAGCTGACTACCCAGGTCAAGCTGTTTCTTCCCGTTACGGCTGGCTCTTCCGGAGAGATTTTCCGGACTCTCTTCATGCAGAGCCTTTCTGGTACAGTGTGATCTGCATTTCCAACACCACCCAGGAGCCTTTTTATCTGAGCATGGTAAAGTGGCGTTTATTGTGTCTCATTTAACGGAAGAGCTGCAGCCTGGGCTACTGCAGAATGGTCTAGAGACACCGAACTATGTTACTCATTGGCCGATTTCATAGAGACTATGAGCCGATTTTGACCACTCATCGCCTGCTACGGAGGCCAGCAGAAGACTGTTTCAAATACGTCAGCTCAACCGTCAGGTGGTTGATTATGCCATCGAGTTTAAATCGGTGCGGCAGCAGCGGACAGCGGATGGAATGTTCCGGCTCTTCGTGACTCCTTCATGACAGGACTTTCGAACCGATAAAGGACCAGCTGGCTCCACTGGAGACACCCGGATCTGGAATCCTCATCGCTGTCGCCATCCGGGTTAACCGTCTTGAGGAAGAGAGAGAGCGCGCAGCTTACCCGGATTGTATTTCTTCCAGAAGAATTCGGGAGGGTCGCGCGCGCAGCTGATTTCAGCTCATGTTACCGGACCATCAGAGGACTACACTTCCGAATGACTCGTGAACCCATGCAGCTTGGAAGAACCAGGCTTTCTCTGGAGGAGAGGCAGCGCCCGTCCGGAGGGGTTGCTGTTTCTACTGCGGCCAGCCGGTCATCAACTCGCTTCATGCCCGGGAAAAGATCGTGCTCACCAGTCAAAAGGAGGCGCTGGTGAGCAAGTTTCCCAAGACTTCCCTCCTCGACCTGTTACTCAGGTAGACATTTGTATTAACAATCAGACCATTGACCAGGGTGTGTTAATAGACTCAGGGGCTGACGAAAGCCTTATAGACTGGGGCCTAGTCAAACAGCTAAAAATAAAAACTGTCCCGCTATCTCATCCTGTTAGTGCCAGTGCCTTAGACGGCCGCTTGTTGTACACAGTTACCCATTGCACTGAGCCCATACGGATTACTATAAATAAGGACCATACCGAGAGCATGCAATTTCATATTTTTGAGTCGAATCAGTACCCGATTATTTTGGGGTTTCCTTGGCTGAAGATCCACAATCCTCACATAGACTGGCCTTCAGGGAAAGTTAAGGAATGGGGAGAGGATTGTAAGGGCAGGTGTAAACTTCGCCCTGTTAATGCACCAACAGACTCTAGTAGGATCATTATAGATCACCCTGACTATCCTGATCTACAGAAAGTACCTTCCTGTTACCATGATTTAAAGGAAGCGTTTAACAAGGCTAAAGCCTTGTCGCTACCTCCTCACCGAGATTTTGACTGTCCCATTGATCTCTTACCGGGAGCCCCCATTCCCAAGGAGACTTTACTCGATTTCGAGACCTGAGAGAACAGCAATGGATGAATACATCTCCTCTTCACTCAAATCAGGGATTATCCGTCCTTCATCGTCTCCAGCCGGAGCGGGATTCTTTTTTGTGGGAAAGAAAGACGGGTCTCTGAGACCTTGCATAGACTACAGTCCACTAAATGACATTACGGTGAAGAACCGCTATCCTCTGCCACTCATGTCATCTGCTTTTGAACTGCTTCAAACGGCCAAGATATTCACCAAGTTGGATTTAAGAAATGCATATCACTTGGTTAGAATAAGAAAAGGGGATGAGTGGAAGACTGGATTCAACACTCACAATGGTCACTATGAGTACTTGGTAATGCCTTTTGGACTGTGCAATGCACCGGCTGTTTTTCAAGCTTTTGTGAATGAGGTGTTGCGGGAATTCTTGAATATTTCAGTGTTTGTGTATCTGGATGACATACTCATTTTCTCCCCAGACGCTAAATCTCATGTTAACCATGTCCGCCAGGTTTTGCAGAAACTACTGGAGAATCAGCTATATGTCAAGGCAGAGAAGTGTGAGTTCCACACAGAAGAGGTGTCTTTCTTAGGATACATAGTCTCACCTAATCATATCCAAATGGATCCTGCGAAAATCAGTGCAGTATCCCAGTGGCCCACACCAGACTCCAGGAAAAAGGTTCAGCAGTTCCTAGGATTTGCTAACTTCTATAGGAAGTTTATTAGGAATTTCAGTTCTGTTGCTGCCCCTCTGCATGTTCTGACTTCTCCTAAGGTTCCCTTCAAGTGGACCCCCCAGGCGGATCTCGCTTTCCAACTTCTCAGAGATAGATTCACATCAGCTCCCATACTCACCATTCCAGATCCCCAGCGCCAATTTATGGTCGAGGTGGATGCTTCCAATGAGGGAATTGGAGGAGTACTGTCTCAACGTTCTGCAGAAGACAACAAGATGCATCCATGTGCTTACCTGTCGCGGAAGTTGACAACGGCAGAGCGGAATTATGACGTGGGAAACAAGGAACTGTTAGCTGTAAAAGCTGCCCTCGAGGAATGGAGACACTGGCTAGAGGGTGCAGAGCAACCGTTTTTAGTCTGGACAGATCATAAGAATCTAGAATATATAAGAAAGGCTAAGCGTCTCAACTCCCGTCAGGCCAGGTGGACACTTTTCTTTAGTAGATTCAACTTCACACTCTTTTCGCCCGGGTCTCAGAATCAAAAACCCGATGCTTTGTCTCGTCTTTACGATCCCGAACCACTTGCGGTAGAGCCCAAGACCATCCTTCCACTTAACCGTGTGATCGGAGCCTTTTCCTGGCAAGTGGAGTCAGACGTTAAAGAGGCAAATGTCATGAATCCAGCGCCTAGCGAGTGTCCCAACAATCTGCTGTTTGTTCCTGAGGCTAGAAGCTGGATAGCTGCTTCATTTATCGTAGACAAGACTCTTATCCACGACTTTTACAATCAGCCTGGGCCATCAGGAGTTGGCCCTAGAGGGGGGGGTACTGTTGTGCACCGACAGATATGCTAGAGAGGTTCAGGTCATTTATGTTCGCTTTCTCTCATTCCAGGCTTCCTGATTGTTTTCACCTGTCATCACACCTGTCTCCCATGCTCATCAGTGTCAGCCCCGCCCCTGATTGGTCCCACCTGTGTCTTGTTACCATGTGCTTAAATTCCCCTGTCTCCCAGTGTTCCTTGTCAGTTCGTCTTGTCTTTTGCCATGATCAGGTCGGGTTATGTTGTGCTCTTGAAAAGTTTTTGATCCCTCACTACGTGAGCGCTTTCATTTTTGTTCACTGCAGAACCGAAAAATAAAGTACTTACAAATACTTTATCTCTGTCTCCCGGGTCGTGCAATTGGGTCCTACTTCCTAAGTGTCTGAGTCCGTAACAATTATTGATTAAACAGGCTCCTTCATCTATCTTAAAACCCAACTGACATGTGCAGTGTCGCAATGGGTCTGTGGAGCTAAATGTGGTGGCACTATCTGCATATACAATGGCATAGGGGTGTAAAACAATGCTGCTAAATGATGATTTTTACATCAGTTAAAACACTCCTTGACTTCACAGCAATCTGAACAATGCTCTGAATATAATACCATGCGTCTGCCATTTTCAGTATGGGTCAATGATTGCATAATTATTTTAATTACATGTTAAATATATATGTTAAAAGCACAAATGCAAATATTAGCCTTAAAAGATCAAGGAACAGCAGAAGAAGTTCAAGATTTTTTTCCACTAACATTTATAGAAAGTCTCAGTAGACTTGTTGAAAGCACTGATTACTGTTTTTATCTACTGAACAGCAAACTTGCACATGAACAAGCCTGCCAACAGATATCACTTCCGCCCGGGAATATTTGCCGTTTTTGTAACACCCTACTGCAGAACGTTATAGATTTTGTCAAATGTTCCATTTCCTGGCACTGCAGGCAATTTGGCCTCATATGGGTGCCTGACTATTTCTCTAGGGAATGAAAGGAAAATGGGAGAGCACAGTGACAATGCTGAGATCTCTGAGAAATGCAGCAGAAGGGAAATATTTCAGAAAGGCAGCATATCGTCTCGCTGCTCTTCCGGTGTGGAGGCATCAGCAGTTCACCCCATCACCATAAAAACACGTACAAACTAGAACGGGCACTCGGTAGAGCGCATACCTTCGCATATCACAAGATTGGGCATTGAATTATGAACATGTTGGCATTAGTTGCATGCCAATTGGATAAAAATTGACTGCGCTATGGTAAAAAAAGGTTTTGACCTTTCCATGACCTTGACCTTGACCCGATTGATCCCAAAATCTAATCAAATGGTCCCCGGATAATAACCAATCATCCCACCAAATTCCATGTGATTCAAGAAGATTTGACCTGTTTATGACCTTTGACCTTGACCTTTGACCCGATCGATCCCAAAATCTAATCAACTGGTCCCCGGATAATAAACAATCATCCCACCAAATTTCATGCGATTCGGTTCAATACTTTTTGAGTTCTGCGAAAGATTTTGACCTGTTCATGACCTTTGACCTTGACCTTTGACCAGATCGATCCCAAAATCTAATCAACTGGTCCCCGGATAATAAACAATCATCCCACCAAATTTCATACGATTCGGTTCAATACTTTTTGAGTTTTGCGAATAACACGCATACAAATAAATAAATAAATAAATAATTAAATAAATAAATAAATACACGGCGATCAAAACATAACCTTCCGGCATTTTCAATGCGAAGGTAAATATGTTTGACTTCCACGGTCCTCAGTCCAGCGGGTCTTGAACTACTGACCTACATGTGGGTGTTCTGTTACATGTGTGATGTATTTAATTTGTGCCATGTGTGTGCAAACACTCTTCAATGGTGTCACTACCTCATGCACAATAATTATGATCTGGTCATTCTTTTGTAGGGTTGGCTTCACTTCTGATTGCATCCCTGCTGAGGCAGAAGGGGAAAGCAGGTGAGAACTGTAGCCCAGACACAGCATGTTGGCATGCAGAGTACCCAGATGCGTCAGGGTTAAATGGACCAGCATGCTCCACACATTATTGATATTTAAGTTTGCTAAGTGCAGTTTTATGGCCGTTTGATATTGTATGCATGCAGTGGCTAGTCAATAAGGTATCAGAGTGTGTTACGTCTCCTGATGGCTCGAAGGGCAGCAGGTTTGCTTAAGTGACGGTGCAGTCACACCAATTCATGACACGAAAAGTTATAAGAAAAGTGTTTATTAAAAAGCAGCAACACAGGGACCAACAAAGACTGTCAGTGGCACCAAAGAAAAGAACATAACAAAACCCACGTCCCCCCCTTGACAGGTGCTGTGCACCCAAAAGTACAGTGGGTGGTGCTCACTCTAACCTGGGGTATTAACAACAAGTAAACCTACATGTATGTAGTATGTAAACCCTGGGGTATCTCACCTGTCCTCATTGACCCTGTGCGCACAACAAGAAGGAATTAAACAAGACACAACAAAAGTAGGCTGCTACCAAATGAAACAGTAGAGTGTACTAAAAATGCTCCACAGCAACCAAAGTCTGAACTCCACTCTGAACAAACACAGGACTATTTAAAGGGGAATGGTTGATGGGTGATCAGGAACAGGTGTGATGATTTGATGACTGGAACCAGGTGTGCACGTCTGAAGTATGAGAATGACAACAGGAGGGGGAGACAAAGCAACAACACAAAACAAGACCAAAACAGAACACAATACAAAACATGTAGACTAGTGTACGTAACAGAGTGAGTGATGAACAACTGCAGATAGAGAAGGAACGCAAAGCTTTTGTAGAACACTGTGACATGAGATCTCTCTCATTTCAACAATACCGATAGTTCAGGATCTCTTCTGTTTTAGTGCTCCTCAGCAGAAAAAGGCGAACATAAAAAAGGCAACGTGAGAGACAGCAGGTTCTCTCCGGTTCATGAATCTGAGAGGATAAAAATAACTCCTCCAAACAAGCGCCACCATGTGGAGCATGTACACAATAAAGGGAGAGATTTGTGGACAGCGGGCAACGGAGTGAGCTCATTTATTTCAAAGTTGGAAATGGAAGGTGCTGAGAGAGGCCAAGAAGAGAGGTAGATACGAGTAATGCACAGATGTTAAATATTTACATTTTGCTTTTACAGATTTAATGGATATCTAGTGGGTGCTCATGACATTTCTTATTTGTATAGTTGCATCTGTACCGGCTGGTCTATTACTCTACATGCCTTCACAGCATTCTGTTGAACGTTGATAAGATGCCAGACGGCGTGCATGCACACACATGGAGAACAGACATAGCATTCATAGTGGACACATGCACAAACAAACAAACAGGCACACTAGCCACATCACTGCTGTTTGGGGCAGCACTATCAGCCACCAACTACATTCATTCACCATGACAGCACAAAGCTAAATGATTCCAATACATTGCATTCCCTGTGGCGGTATTGCACTGCACGGGCCAAACTTAACTAATGGTTCTACCCAACCTATAAATCATCGAAAGTGTATCCATATGTAGTTTAGCAGGCGATAGAGGGCATTTATAATACAATTCCCATCTGTGCAGTGGCTCATATGTATCCCTCATGGTGGTAGCTGTTTAATATAATGTAGAACCTCTTCAAATGTAGAGAAATCTATACAGTCCTTTCACGACATACAAGATGAGTCCCTGGTGTCAGTGTCATCTCACAAGCTAGTGGCACGATGGTAAATGTGTCTCATTATCACATCATGTGGCTCATTCCGGTTAGATTTATTTCTGAACTAGAAAGCTGCACTCAGTAGAGTGCGGCTCTCTGTCAGGTGTGATCGCACACATTTAATCAAGACAACCCACAATTTGGTTAAAAGTAAAAAATGTCTTTGTATCAATTGTATATTGCAGATTTGGATACACACTGAGCTAAAAGCCTATATATTTACCTTCTTTCCGCAGACTTGGTAGCAGACTTGGTATAGCGTTTATGCACCATAACGTTGTTTGTAGTTCAAAGCCATTTGGTTTTTATATTCCTTTCTGTGTGGGTCACGGATGATCACGGGTCACGGATGATCTCCGCGCACAACCAGCATCCATTTTGTTATCTTCAAACCAGCAAACTAGCTAGAGGTGCGTACGCCACCAAGTAGGCCCAATCCCAACGTCCCCCCTAAGCCCTCGAACCCTAAACCCTCAGGGACTTACTGACATCACCTTGTAAATAGTTTAGTGTGTGAGGCTGTAAGGGCTTGAAATTGCACTTTGCTGCAACGTATTACGTGACCATGACTACAGAAATATTATGTACAATTGTGGGTATTTATTTTATACTTTTTAGTCCCTGATTTGAACATCGAGACTTCACTTCAAATAATCGATGTACTCGTTTTTGTCAAAACTAATATATATATATATATACTTTCTGCAAGCATTCTTCTTATGTCATGTATTTCTTTTATGTTGACGTGTACATTTTTGTTAATGTTAATGTATTGGACTGATCACCAACAAGCCCTTTTTTACTTCTCCAATGCTTCCATTGGTAACTGCATGTTTAACGTCAAATTGCTATAAATTGTGGGTAATCCCCTCGGGCAAAGTCTGCATCTAATGCCGACTTCCGAAAAGGGTTTATGAAGGTCTCAAAATGTCTGCCAGAGAGCTCTCAAACACTCCAGGATGTGACAGTGGGACAGCCCGAACCCGAGTTATTGTGAGCGCGCCTCAAAGTCCGTGAGTACGTAAGTGTGGAGATTGGGACTGGGCAGTAGAAGTAGACTGGAGTGTGAAACCAAACTGGACCATGCGCAGTGGGCGTACAGGCTATGTGTAGAGTCCACACGACCCTTGCAGACATGGACGGATGGTGACATTTACATCACGCGGAGCAAAGCGAACTCTCACATGGAAAGGATGAATTGTCCTGAAAGACTTCCACAAAGTACCCTAATCACACACGCGGCCTCTAGTTTCACACTCTCGAGACAAAGCTACTCTCCGTTTAAAAGAGTTTGGAGCTTTCAGCGGCACGCTGGATGATTGCGAGTCTGCCTGGCTCGTCCAGTCGCTGAGTCTTGTTCAATCATGCACATTTATGTCAATGACAGAGTGCAGCACAGCCAATCATTGAGTGTCTCTATCGGAATGACAGCTGAGTTGTGGTGATACAGTGACAGCGAGCAGACAGATGAGGAGACAGGCAGCCAATGAAAAAGAAATAACCTGAACAAAAATAGTTTTGGGTGAAGTAATTTGGGAAGACATTGGGAAATATCAGAGGGAGGTTGTCTATAAAAAGAGCTGTGGACTTAGGGAGATGTGTCTGCAGCATTGGGACTGTAGCTACTCCATAAACCAGATGATCTGGTTACCTTATGAACAATCTGAACACTGAATCATTACCAGCCGCAGGGCTGTTGCTCTTTCACTCACTCTTGCTTTGATATTTCTGTGGAAGGGGCCAAACAAAAATGTGAAATTTCCCCATGGAGTTTTAATAAATGAAAACAGTGTTTAGAAAGGCAGAGCAGAAGAACCAACGCAGGGCTGCAGCCAAAAGTTATAGTCTCCCTTTGGAATTAATACAATCACATAAAAAATAACATAGTATAAGCTATTACTTATAAAATTGCAATCAGTCTAATAGCATGCTGTGTTGTCTCACTTTGCTCTGCACTTTATTCTTAGTGTCCTTCATTTCAGAAACCTGTCAGAACAAACCCTATCATCCACCTGAGGATGGCCTGAGACTTATCATGAATAATCTCATGTTATTTATTTATATTTATATAAATCTTCAATTTGTTTTAGCTTGTAAATTTGTATTGTGTTGCTGTTTGGTTATCAACAGTAAACAAAGAAAGTAAATTCCAACAACCTCCGATCCACCACCATGTCCACTTTATATCAGATATTGTTGTGATTCAAAGATTTCTTGAAACTGCTGATTAAAATTGCATTATGTTGACATATACGTATAGACATGAACTGAACTTGTAGACGCACTCCACAAATTCTGGCTTTAGTATATGCAGCTAAAAGCTTTTGTGGATTAAAGATTTAGAAGGTGCCCAGCTCTGTTTTCAAACCATCAGGTCAGTAAAGACCAATACCTGCACTAAAAAATGGCATTATCCAGTTCACTAATCTCCATCTCATGGTACCCCTTACATATTTCCCTTAAAACAAACTGTAAGGTACCCTCCTGCTGCAGCAGCTGCCTCCTTGCATTCATGCCTCATGCGGCCTAGATTCAGCGGATCAATTATTCATAGCAGGTGAGAGTTTGGTGCTCCATGTACGTAAAGGCAGGCACACACACCCAAACACACACCCAAACACACACACACACACAAACACACACATACAGATTCAGCAGTCTCTGTTAATGGCATCAAAGAGGCAAGGAGAGATGTGAAACCAAGCAGAAAAGAGTGTGTGAGGGAGCAGGAAAGCATTGTGGCTCATTAGTTCAGGAGACAGGAAGATGACCAAGAGACAAAGAGGACTGACTGGATGCAGAGCTGAACGATAACCTCGAGGGAGGACAACACACAACACAGGCATATGAGTGTGACATGCATCTACCACCAACATATGCATGTATACTCCGATAACTCATGAAGTCACATACCCCCTGGAGTGCCTTCACCTACCCCTAGGGGTACACATACCCCCATTTGAGAACCACTTCTCTAAGTATGCTTATGTTACAGGTAACCAATACAATCACCAAGACTGCACGTCTTTGGTTGGGGCGGATGAACTATGACAAGGCAATAGTGTGACATTCAAATGTTTTAGTAATGCTGTGGAGAAGCTGTGACTTAAGGGCAAATACAGTGTTAAACATACAGTATAGTCAATGGCAACCAGGTGGATTATGCTGCAGGAATGGGTTGAGAGGCTTCGATAGATGTTTCAACATGTCTCTTTCTCTTGACTTAGAATCTATTGCTGTGGGTCAGTAGACTACAGATGCTGGCGTCCTCACAGGATTAAGCTACACACTTTTCAAAGGGAGTAAAAAGTATCTGATATTCAATCGGAATATTCTGAGGTACATATTCCCTTTAGCAGAGGCTCAAATTCCCACAAATCAATGTGCATGGACATAATGTGAACATTTACAAAGGCTTCTCTCAACAAATGACATACAGCCGCATTTCCAGACCAACTTTGCATTTAAACTAGTGGCTTGGGGAAACCATGTCAGTTGTGGACAAAATCAGAATATATGTCTTTTCCTCAGAAATAGTGTGGGCGAGTGGAAAGAAAACACAACAGAATACGAAAGAGAAGATGAAAAAGGAGCAGAAGGGAAAAGGATAAGTGGAAGACCTTGAGAGAGTAATCCTTTTTCATTAGGTTCAGTTCTTTCCGACCCTGAGAGCTTCAGCATTGATCCTTGTGTAATGCAAATTAATGAATGTCCTGGGCCTCTACTGGGCTTCTTACTGCTCACGTTGAAGGCGTCAAACACTCTCTCCCAACAAACATATCCCTCATTTATCATGACCTTTTCTCACAGTCAGAGGTTGGACTACTAAATGTTCAAATCTAATCAAATTGAATTTAAATCTACTCTCCACCTTTTTATTCCCACTGTTCTGTCGTCACTCATTCTGTCTTCGGTTTCATATAGTCTAGCTCCAGTTGAGTATAATAAATTTATCATTTTATTTGTTCTATTCCCTGCGGTGTATTAAAGCTGCCCTTGAGTGACTATACTGCACACCTACCTGCGCCTGTTTATTGAGTCTACACTGAGACATATGCAAGTCTCCAATGTGAAACCACTTCAGTTTAATGTAAAATACAGATAGTTCTTTAATGCTCAGTTTCCATTAGTTAATGTCTCCCTTGTTCATTCAAATTACAGTTTCTTTTTACGACCCGTCTCTGACATCACTGACCGTGTTTACATGCATTCGAATAACTGGCTTAGTCGGACTGAAATCGAATTATCCGTTTCATGTAAACACCTTTGTTCGACTATGTGCGGTCCGACTACGATCCGATTAACACCCCTGGATAACTCGATCCGATCCGGTTGATAATTCGACTATCGCGGCATGTAACGGTGAATTGGATTAGGAACTGGACTTTGCATCTTTGCACATGCTTGAGATCCCGACGCCCTCCTCCCTCCCTCCCATGTCGAGACCCGGAAGTCGAAAGAGACGATAATGTCACTATTAACATCATGCAAGAATAGTAGAGGGATGTAGCTTCGCCTTGCTCTCTGTTCGCCATCTTTCTCGAAATGTTGATGTAGTTGTTGTTGGTTGTTGTTGGTAGTGGTGAAGAGGTCAAGCGGAAATGGCTGTATCACCACGAGTTGTAATGAAAACAGCGCCACCTATCGTATCGGATATGACATGCTTTCGGCCAATGATTCGAATTACTCACTGCCATGTATATTGGGATAACAGCAGATCCCCCAAAAGATAGCATAGTCCGACTAAAGCAAGATTCGAATTATACCATCATGTAAACGCACTGATTTACTCCTCACCTCCCTCGTGCCATATCCCGCTCGCTGCCTAATTGATTCTGATGTTGTTTCCCAAAACTACAAAGCAGACAGCTTCGCAGGATGAAACAGAGTCACTGTCGAGGTGTGATTAAAGAAACTCTGGTCTGGCCGTTAGAGATACTATAGCAGTTTACGGGATTTAGCGCGTCACTGAAAAAGCGCAGAAACCCAAATATTCACTTCAAAACCGTGAACACATACAACCCGATGATGCATGTCCTGCTCGTTAACCATGCCTGTGCTTTATCCAGAAAGGGGTATCTGAGGATCATGTCAAATCACTTTATTTTTCACGAGCCATGCAGAGATGTTTTCTCATGTCGTGAGTGCTGCTGCTTCTGCCACATCTCCTCCGTTTGAAGTTCCTATTTCCCTTTCCTCCTCTCTATTGTAAACCTGAACCCTGTGGAGGCGAACCACACACACTACTCATCTTTGTGAGTGCTTTCCTCCTCCCTCTCTGCTCCCCGTATGCATGCACCTACCACTCGGTAGAAAGTGCTCCCAATGCTCTCTCTCCTTATAAAGCCAAGTGCCTCACTGCAGACATTCTACAGATACGTGGTTTATTTTTCCCCCCTGTCCACAGTGATGGCCTGAGACATTTTTTTTGTTGCATGTAATGACTTGGTCGTTTGAAAGTACTCGACGTACAACGAAGAAGAAAGCCGTCCCCTGAATATTGCATCGAGTCATAAACAAGCAGATCTCAGGCTCCATCTCAGCAAATATGGCTGGATGATGAAACATGATTCCCCTCCAGCCACTACACACATCTCTTCTTCAAGATGGATAACGAGATGCAGCGTCAAGGACAGAGAGAGAGCCAGTGAGGGCTTTGTTTACGCAAGACATTGTGAGTGTGGTATTTCAAAGACAGAGGGAGCTGCAAAAACAGGGAGGTGAGAGGGATGTGAGAGGGAGGGGTAGTAACAGTGTAGGAAAGATAGAAAAAGAGATAGAGAGAGAGGAAAGGAAAGGAAAACAATGGACGCTCAGCTGCCACCTTGAAAAGTAAATCTGAAAATCTTATCTCGTGGTAACCAGTTCAACAGAGCACATACCACAACTAACCACACTAATAAATGATGCAGGGTGTGGTCAGAGGGCAAACCACTCTTTGACTCTTGTGTGGTATTCATCTTGTCTCATCGATCCAGTACACAATTGAGAGCCAAGAGAGAGCAAAAAACAGCCTGATAGCAATATAAATAGTTAAATTCAAACGTCATCAGATTGACTTGGTCATCACCGGATGTTTGCTTTGCAAAAATAGGCCAAGGACAAGGAGATCACGTTGAATAACACATTTTAAAGTCATTTTCATTTTCGGGAAAATTCAAAACGTACCACTTTGACTCATAAACCACATCAAGGTCAAAGCCCAAGCTCCCACTGACGCTCTGTGTGGCCGAGAGGAGAAAAGTCCCATCAGCCAGCTGGGCATGAGCCTCAGCTCTTCCAACAGCAGCACAGCTTTCTTACAATCTGGAGTAATCAAATGACAGCCAAAGGAAAAGAAACGTACATTGACCACTGTGCTATTTAGCTCTGGACAGACGACACTCAGCGGCAGATTATCGAGGCGCCGCGAGCGATGTAAAGCTGAGAGGGATAAACACTGACTGAGTGAATACAGCTCGTCTCATGAGACTGATGGAGGCACCTGGAAACGCAAAGAAAAAAGGCTGCATTAGTTCTGCCAACAACAAAAGATAGAATGGGAGCAACGCTTCACCGCAGTTGCTACAAAGACATAAGAACCACATACTTTACCGAAAATGAACTAAAATGCTCTCAGATGAAAATCAAATGCAATAATTACTTTTATGGAAATATCTGGCATTGCAATAAAAAAACAGCACAACACATGAAACGATACTGATCTTATTACCTTCGCATTGAAAATGCGGAAGGTTATGTTTTGATCGCCGTGTATTTATTTAAAGGTCAAGGTCAGGGAAAGGTCAAAATCATCTTTTTACCATAGCACGGTCAATTTTTATCCAATTGGCATACAACTAATGCCAACATGTTCATAATTCAATGCCCAATCTTGTGATATGCGAAGGTATGCACTCTACCGAGTGCCCGTTCTAGTTTAAAGCTGCTTTGTTTGATTTCTCCTATTTTCTTTTTTCTGTTGTTCTGCCCATTAACATGACATTCAGTTGCATGTCATCATATCATATGTACGATAACTGATATGAACTGCAGGCCCAATGCTGCAGACACATCTCCCCAAGTCCACAAGCTCCCACTGATATTTCCCTCCGTCTCTGCATAATTCTCCAATTAAAGCAAAATATATTCAGATGGATAAACTAGTAGGGTTTATATATAGTTATGTAGCTGTATAATGTACACACGTGCAATCCATTAGTTTTTTTCGTAACATTCTGAATCACTCGCATTGTAAGCCAACAGTACTGTACACTGTACTTATTTATGAAGTGATGAGAGACAAAGAGAGTTAGAGAGAGAATAGAAGCGGGAGTAAGAGAGAGATATCCAAAGCCAGCAGAAGAGAAAAACTGAGTAAGTTCAAGATTACTTGTTCAGTGTCTGTGTGCAATGCAGGACTCCTTCACACGACACTGACCAAGCCTCATAAAGCAGCCTTGCCTTGCATATCTCCCTATTGGGGCTATTATCTTCACACCTCTCTGCCCTCTCTCACACAAATGTTGCCTCCTCACCGTGTCGCCCTCTCTCACCCACCTGTTCTGCTCTACCCTCGGGCTGCAGCATTGGTCGGGCCGATTCAGAGGTTAAACTGGGCCCCAGTCAACCATGAGAAGCTGTAATGGCAAGAGCTCAAACTCAAACACACCAAGTTTGCCGAAGGGATTATTTTCCGTTCAACTCACGCTGTTGACAAAATAGCAAACTTGATGTGTGTAGAGCACTTTTAAAAAGGATCAAATTAACTTTGCAATTAGCAATACAGAGACAAAACCATGAATATAAACAATAAAAGGTTGATCAAACATTGATAAAAAAAACAAGACAAAACCAACAGCATCTTAATAAGTAGTATTGTCTGTCTACCCAAGCCTGATAATTCCTCGGTGCCATAGATAATTGTTGTCCAAAAAGGATGTGTGAAAAAGTCAAAGTTAACTTTGTAATACGTGGTTGATGCGAAACAGAGGAGGTTATGTTCAGGGACTGAAACCACTTGGTTTAGGTGAGAAAAAAAACATCATCATGGTTTGGCTTGAAAAAGGTAGACTTGTAATATAATAGATTCGAAGAAGATTAGAAAAAACTTTATTAATCCCCAGTGGGGAAACTCATTTGCCACCAAAAATTCATACAGACAACAAAAGACACAGAGCACAACAGACAAGAAACACACTACGAGGAACAAACAAAACCAGAAGATGCCCCATAAAACATGACCATCAGAAAGATGCTAATTTTAAATCTAAATCCCCCTAAAGGTGTTCATTAAAAAATTGAATTGCTGCTGGAACAAAAGTCGTTCAGTAGGAGTCGCTCACTGAATAAACTTCTGAGTCCACAAGAACACAGTGTAGTGGATGGCCTTCAAAATAAATGATTGTTTTGAACTTGGCCACTTTTGTATTGTGACCTCTAGTGAGTCCGGGGGAAGGCCAATCAATGAAGCAGCCGTTTTGATCATCTTATTGATTCAGTTTTTATCATCCGCAGTAATGCAGCCCGCCCCCAGCAGAGCACAGCATAGAATAAACATAGCTTTATTGGCTGCTTAAATGTCCCTTTATTTTAATGTGATGTACTAACTGATTCTTAACACCCACACTACAATAGTTTAAGTACTTCATCTCACATTTGTGATCGTCAGCTTAGCAAAATCATTTTTCTTTAAAAACGATAGAGTCCAGTACAGTGTGCAATAATCCTTGATTTAATTTATGATATGTAATTTACATTGTATTAATGGCTATCAATTTCAAAATGTAATACGTCCACTGTATTAATCCCAATTCCTCATAATATGAAATCTATCACACCACACTATTGTGCAGACCGGCAAAATGAATGTAATGAATCCTACTTTCACGGACACGTATGATCTGCCTTCTCTGCTTTCTAGCCTGCAGACGCTGAGTAACCTCCTAATGAGACACCGGCCTGCCACTAACCAGTCTTTGACACATTCCAGTAAATTCAGTGTGCAGAGAAGCCACAGCAAATCATTTCCAAGGTGCATGAAAACCATCTTTCTTTATTCCTCTAAATGTCAGTGACCTGAAAACATAAGCAAATAAACCCACTAAATGAAGATTCAATTATTGTTAAATCCTGATTGAACAACAAAGTACATGACATCAGCCGTCGCCCACTAAGACCCACCCACTTTAGACCAGAAATAATGGTGCACACAAAACATCACAAAAAATGAATCTTGTGAAATTGCTGATTAAGAACATTGGCTGTCATGGCCTTTTATTTAATTGAAAGACTTTTATTGTCATATTACATATAGTTATATACATATATCAAATGTATTCTCTGCATTTAAACCATGTGTAATTATTCAGGAGCAGTGGGCTGCAGTGAAGCGCCCAGGGAGCAACTGGGGTTTCAGTGCCTTGCTCATGGACACTTCGACATGAAACTTATGGCGACAGCGGGGATGGAACCGACGACCTCGCGGTTGCAGGACGACCACTCTCCCTACTGAGCTACAGCCAGCCCATCCCTTTAAGTGATCCAGTGGTCAGTGCAACAACCCAGATAACACAAATGCTCGTAATAACTAAAAAGCTTTTTCACACTAAGTCTGAATCAAATTAATATCCCATAAAACACAGAAGTGAAACATTCACATAGTTGTTTTTATCTCCACACATATGTGCCGACCCAACTTGACACAATCAGCACAATGTGGCTGCTTACCTGGAACACCTGAATCTTTCTATTCATGTCTGGCTACGGCACATAGAACCGCTCATCAGGTGACAGACCGCGGGAAAGGAACGTAATAAGTTAAAATAAGTAAACATACTTGATATGCTGCTCTCATTTGGCATTCAAACCATCTGCATATGACACATTTTCATCTTATTTTCAAGTTCCCAAGTTGTAAACTCTTAAAGTATTCCCTCCATCTCAAGATTTTTGAGAGCTGTTGATGCACCGCCATAAAAGTCTGACTACATGTCTTCAAGCTTCGGTGTGTGTCTGTTCGTTCACGTGTAAAGCTTTTAAAGATGTTCTTTAAGAAGTTAAAGTGAGCACCTCCTTCAGAGATATACAGTGTACAATCATAAACCAGGCTACACATCTAACTTAGTTTTTTTTTTACCTGTATGAAGTATTAGAAATATTTTCTGAGGAAGAGGCGTGTGCTCACTGCACATTGTTTGAACATTTGTCGAAATTTTTTTGTAGATATGACGGAGCTGCTCTGCCATGAGACGGGCCTTATCAGACATATGGGATTATAAGACACGCTGAAAGCTGTTAATACGTCACTACATTACGTTCAATTATATTTTCAGTTTGGAAAGTAACCCTTAAATTCTCACTGCGATAGAATCCAAATGTTTTACATGAACCTTACAGCAATAACAATTTTTGTGTTTTTGTTTGTTTTTCCTCCAGGTTTGACTTTCCAAAAACATAACTTGTGAATGTGATGCTTTTCAGCAACTGATGCCAGATCTTTCTCAAACACACCAACACATGTTCATAGCTCTCTCTTCTTAAAACTGAATAACAATGAGATGGTAAATTTGCTTTGACCGGGAACATTGCGTGCTGTAGAAAGTGGTCCGAGGTATACACAAGAAACATGGTTAACTAGAATGGGCACTCGGTAGAGCGCATACCTTCACATATCACAAGATTGGGCATTGTATTATGAACATGTTGGCATTAGTTGCATGCCAATTGGATAAAAATTGACCGTGCTATGGTAAAAAGAAGATTTTGACCTTTCCATGACCTTGACCTTTGACCCGATTGATCCCAAAATCTAATCAAATGGTCCCCGGATAATAACCAATCATCCCCCCAAATTCCATGTGATTCAAGAATATGTTGACCTTTTTCATGACCTTGACCTTTGACCCGATCGATCCCAAAATCTAATCAAATGGTCCCCGGATAATAACCAATCATCCCACCAAATTTCATGCGATTCGGTTTAATACTTTTTGAGTTAGGCGAATAACACGCATACAAATAAATACGCGGCGATCAAAACATAACCTTCTGCATTTTCAATGCAAAGGTAATGAGCTAAAACATGAAAGGGCATTAGTATGATCAAAGGCACTCCCGTTTCTCTATCTTTTCCTTCCAGTACAGTATTTCCTTCCTGTACAATAATAATATATATATATTATTACCTTCGCATTGAAAATGCCAGAAGGTTATGTTTTGATCGCCGTGTATTTATTTATTTATTTATTTGTATGCGTGTTATTCGCAAAACTCAAAAAGTATTGAACCGAATCGCATGACATTTGGTGGGATGATTGTTTATTATCCGGGGACCAGTTGATTAGATTTTGGGATCGATCGGGTCAAAGGTCAAGGTCAAAGGTCATGAACAGGTCAAAATCTTTCGCAGAACTCAAAAAGTATTGAACCGAATCGCATGAAATTTGGTGGGATGATTGTTTATTATCCGGGGACCAGTTGATTAGATTTTGGGATCGATCGGGTCAAAGGTCAAGGGCAAAGGTGATGAACAGGTCAAATCTTCTTGAATCACATGGTATTTGGTGGGATGATTGGTTATTATCCGGGGACCATTTGATTAGATTTTGGGATCAATCGGGTCAAAGGTCAAGGTCAAGGTCATGGAAAGGTCAACATCTTTTTTTTTACCATAGCATGATAAATTTTTGTCCAATTGGCATGCAACTAATGCCAAAATGTTCATAATTCAATGCCCAATCTTGTGATATGCGAAGGTATGCGCTCTACCGAGTGCCCATTCTAGTTTATTTAAATGTTTTGGTGATGGTCATCTTCAAAGCCCACCAAAAAAAATCACAAACATACTCACATCCGCAATCTCACTCATGTTGTGGTCGTGCTTCCACACAAAGTGATCGAGTGAGTGAGTGACAAATGGCACTATACCGTCATTACATTCACCGCTCCAGTGTTATTATCCCCGGGCTGTTCCTCCACCAATGACAGCCTATGTGTCTGAACTTAGAGGGAAAGAGAAAATGTACCTTTTTTTCTTCTTCTCACACTGGGAGAGTTTGCGAAATAGTGATGGTGAAAATAATTGTGCAGCAAATGCTTCTGAATCACGAATAACTATTCCCTGTTCAGTAGGCAAGACTTATTTGGTATCATGTCCCTCCTTCTCCATGCCTCTTTGACATGCACTTTGGTGCTCCGTGAATTCATTTGGTGTCTTATGCTAGTTAGAAATGATGAAACACAAATTGGAAGCATATTTTCTCTCACCGAAATGACTGTGCTGGGGCTGTGGAGTAAGAAGAATAAGACTGATGTGTTGAGAATGCTGAGTGCAGCACTGTGTGGGGTTTAGAGCATTTCAGATGTTTACAGTCCATCCACCCAACAGACATGAGCAATGCTGTTTGTGAGACTTATGAACACGTTCATATCCAATGCTGTAAAAAGTAGTAGGATCTGTTTTCATCCCCCTGCAGCTGGTGAAATAGTCAGCCATGGACTCTTTTATAGATTATTAATTACAGACTTGACATAGAAACACAGTTTGTGTGTTTGTGTAATGGTCACAAACCTTTGGTGGCATCCAGAAGATTTAAACTAAGCATTTGTGTCTGTGCCGTGTGACTTTCTCTTCTGCATGTTTCCCCTTCCATGTCTGTGTTTACATGTGTTGTGTTTAATTTGAGATTGCACCAATAAATGATTCCCAACTCTCAGTTATTTGTGAGAGCAGTAATAATTACAGTGATTATCAGTGTTGGGTAAAAGTGGGGAATCCGAAGAGGCTTTCAGCATTGTGTTTTTGAGTGGCTATACATTTCCTGTCATTGCTTTTGTCGATAGAAGAAAGATGAGGGATTAGAGTACCTATCTCTCTATCTCTCTATCTATCTATCTTTCTATCTATGCACTGTCCTTTGGTAGCTGCCAGGTGAAAACCCTGGCGAGGAATTGGACTATGTCTTCCAAAATGTGGACAAACACCTGTCTCCCCATGCTTTTAAGAAACTCCAATTATTTTCCCTTAATGAGGTCCCACAGTGGACGATGTGCTCCCCCATCATCGTTACTGTCGGGACAGCAGTTGCAGTGCTGGCAGCTAACATGGACCTGTTCCTGACTGACTGCAGGCTGCACTCATTGACAGCTGGAAGCTGGCCTCCTGGAGCACAGCTACACACACACACACACACACACACACACACTTGCTTGCTTTGCTTGTAGTTGTCCATCGAGGCCGATGATGACGTCCACTTCTGACTTTCAGTGGTGAGTTTTCTGGTGGCTGTATAGTCCTATCCTGGATCCACAGGTCTTGTCGCAGGTGGGACATGCGTATGTAGTAGTGGTGGTACTGGCAACCTTGGTTGTTTTTCTTGTATGCCTTCTTTCCTGCCTTTCCTGTCTCCTGGCTGTCCTGTCTTCCTCCAGTGCTTTGGTCCCGTCTTGGCACATCTGACGCCAGGTGTTACGGTCAGCAGCCAAGCCCTCCAGGTCCCCTGGTCTGATTTTACATTTCTTTAGCGCTGTTTTTATCTGGTCTTTATAGCGCTTCTTCTGCCCTCCAGCAGAGCGCTGGCCTTGGGCGAGCTGGCCATACAGCACTTTGTAAGGCAGCCGATTGACGGGCATCCTTATAACGTGCCCCAGCCATCGTAGCTGGTAGTGGGTGATGGTGGCCTCAATGCTCTTACAGCCTGCTCTCCTGAGGATCTCGGTGTGTGGCACTCGGTCACGCCAAGTGATTCCTAGCATTCGCTGGAGACAGCGGATGTGAAAATGCTCCAGGGACTTCACATGGCGGCTGGAAGTGACCCAGGCTTCACAACTGTAGAGGAGGGTGGTGATGCAAACTTCTTGATACACAGAGATTTTTGTATGGAGATATAAGTTCTTGTTTTGAAAGACCCACACACACACACACACACAGACCCCCCCCCCCCCCCACACACACACACACAGCTGCATGGACGTGTGAGGCCAAACTAGGAAATACTAGGACTTTACTTCAATATGGTGAATACTTTTAAGATCTACAAACAACGTATAACAGTACGACAACCGAGAAGAAAAAGCCTCAAGCAAACAGTTTACTTTACTTTAGGTCTTTATTACCTTCGCATTGAAAATGCCGGAAGGTTATGTTTTGATCGCCGTGTATTTATTTATTTATTTATTTGTATGCGTGTTATTCGCAAAACTCAAAAAGTATTGAACCGAATCGCATGAAATTTGGTGGGATGATTGTTTATTATCCGGGGACCAGTTGATTAGATTTTGGGATCGATCGGGTCAAGGTCAAGGTCAAAGGTCAACTCAAAAAGTATTGAACCGAATCGCATGAAATTTGGTGGGATGATTGTTTATTATCCGGGGACCAGTTGATTAGATTTTGGGATCGATCGGGTCAAAGCTCAAGGTCAAAGGTCATGAACAGGTCAAATCTTCTTGAATCACATGGAATTTGGTAGGATGATTGGTTATTATCCGGGGACCAGTTGATTAGATTTTGGGATCGATCGGGTCAAAGGTCAAGGTCAAAGGTCATGAACAGGTCAAATCTTCTTGAATCACATGGAATTTGGTGGGATGATTGGTTATTATCCGGGGACCATTTGATTAGATTTTGGGATCAATCGGGTCAAAGGTCAAGGTCAAGGTCACGGAAAGGTCAACATCTTTTCTTTTACCATAGCACGATACATTTTTGTCCAATTGGCATGCAACTAATGCCATAATGTTCATAATTCAATGCCCAATCTTGTGATATGCGAAGGTATGCGCTCTACCGAGTGCCCGTTCTAGTTATACTAATGACATGATGTCTTCAGGTTTTCATAAGTTAACTGTTACGTCTGAAAGACTTCCGCTTCCAGCGCTACGAGAGCGGAACATCTAAACGCGTGATATTGTGTTCATAACATTATAATATATAATATATGTTATTGTGTTCATAACATTATTGTCCGTCTTGTTCTGATTCAACAGCGGCGGGACAGCGATGACGCGCGGAGCAACTCAAGAGCTGATTGGCCCGAGTTGTGAAACTATCACCTCAATGTTGAAATATTTCAGCTAGCGGCTGTTGAATCAGAACAAGACGGACAATAATGTTATGAACACAATAACCAGGGGTGCACATCACTGGTACGCAGGTACGCATGCGCTAAGATAATCAACAATGCGTAATGCCACTTGTGTTACTTCGCGCCTTTGCGTACTTTACCGATCATCTTATCAAATCTTACACATGTTGCTTGTCAACGACTGTCAGAGGTGTCCAAATAGCAACAGACCTTAAGCAGCTTCTTTGGCGTTTCGCCACCTACAAAGAAACGCCAACTGGAGCCAGAGTCGAAGAAAAGACTTTTATCAGAAAAGTGGCTCCAAGATGTGCAGTGGCTTGAAGCGAACGATGAGCACACTGAAATGTGGTGCAAGATTTGCCGCTCACGTCCGCATCTCGCAGACAAAACAGGTGCGTCTTATAAAGGCTCAAAGAATTTCAACCATCCTTTATTTGACAAATATGAAAAGAGCAAGGAGCACATGAATGTGGCGCAAGCCATGACTAATAAACAAGCTAGCCGAGAAGAAATGTCCCGTCGCCCACTTGCCAGATGGCGAGACACGCTGAATGAAGAACAGCGGCAAGCTCTGTTCAAAATGTTTCTCCTAGCCTTTCATGAAGCTAAACACGCACGTCCCATGTCTTCCTATTCTGAGGATGTTCCTTTACTGAAGCGGCTCGGAGTAAATGTCGGAGGTGCACATTCACGTGAAGGGGGCGCACGGATCATGCAGAGCATCGCTCACACCATCAGCGGGGCCACCTTCCAACTTGACAAAGACACCACTGTGACAGCATGGATGCGCTTAAAGCAGGCAGGAAAACGCCTGGGAGCCTCTTCTGTGTATGACTTGGTCCAAATAGTAAATTCAAGTAACCCAGATGCTTACTCCAACATCAACAAGGTGGTGAAGCTGTCTCTTACACTGCCGTTAAGCAGTGCAGCTTGTGAGAGAGGAGTCTCACATCTCAACATAATAAAATACAAGTACAGATCTCGTCTGTCACATGCTCGTCTCTCAGCCCTGATGCACATTCACCTGTCAAAGCAGACCACAGAGACATTTGATCCAAAGCAAGCTGTTGACCTGTGGATGAAGACAGCTAATCGGAGAATCAACCCAGGACAGGGAGGTGCATCTGCAGCATCTTCATCATCTACCATGCAGGAAGCTGAAGCAGAGGACAGTGGGGGCGACACTGAGGAGGACCGTAAGGAAGACTGCACTCATTAAAACCACGCTACATATAGAGTGAGTACCGCGTTTTGGGCGACGCAACAAATCGCGTCGCTTTTGGTGTGAACGTACCTTTAGAATGTCAGTTGTGTTGAGCTGAATGCAATGTTCTACCGCACTGAGATTTTAGGTTCCCAATTTCAACAGCAGCTAAATGATAACTCTAAAAAGTAATTTCGATGGATGGATGTAGTGGGGTCAATAATGTAATTTTTTTGGAAGAGTATATGTTAACTCACTTTACATTAAAGATCAAGGTTGGCTTCTCTGTTTATATTGTCATTAAAATATAGCTTGCAGAAGTTTTAGCTTGCTTATTTGATGGAAGTATTGAACATGTATCAAATAAAATCTAAAATTCAATCATTCAAATTCTCTCAAATTCAATCTCCAATGAGATAATATGGATTGCACTCATTTGTAATTTCATTACTTCCAGAGGAGACCGGAGGTCCGCAGCAATATAAAAATCAGCTGCCATAGAAAAACCTACCCAAGACTATTAATCTGTTAATATGTTCTCCGTGTCTGTGTTTGTAAGAAGTGACATAAATACGATGATACATTCTTCTCCTTCTTTCTCTCTAAAAACTACGTTGAAATCTTTTCAAAGTGCAATTGTTTCTTAAGGTACCTCCCATGGCTTCACAACAGCTTTCCCATCACAAGGAGAGAGGATTAAAAAGAGCCAGTAAAGAGCATGAAAGAGAAGCTGAAGGAGAGAGCCGTTGCATTGCAGGACGTCACACCTGAACCTTCACATGAATAAAGTGAGCATATGACCTAAGGACTATTTCCTCCTCAACAGCTACCACACTCCCTGTGCACACTTTTTTGAAATTGGTGAATGATGACATCATCAACCTGCTACAATGGCTATGCAAAGGCGGCAGAAATATCATTCCTGCTCAAGGGGCCAGATGGGTGGGACTTAAAGTTGGTGAATGATGAGGTTTCACCCAAAACATATCTGTCACGTATAAGTTGTCAGACACACGTCACAGGTAAACATGAGATACTTCATTTTAGCAGTTGGAAAGTCGTGTGTAAGATGTGCAGCTAACGGGAGCAGGGTTGTGAGGTGCTACGCATATGTTATTGCTTGCAGTTAGTTGAGATTGAGCTAATTTTTACGACTTCATAAACTGTTGAATTGTTTTGTTTGTATAATCCTAATTTGAAATCTAACTCCTAATTATGGCTTTCCAATATACTTATGGATATTAGCAATATCCATAAGTATAACGTGGTATCAAATACAGTTCAAATAGTTTTTTAAAATAACCAAAGATTTGAGAAGATGTTTTCTTCTGTTGTTTTTAAGAATACTGCTGGGATATACAATATCCATGCACTACATATACAATTTATGAGTGGGTAAATTATCATTCTAACAAGAATATAAACATCAAGATGTTTCAACATTAAGTGACATCAGTGTCAACTACCGCAGGTCCTGGATAGCCTACCTATGTTGGTCACATGACTCTCTGTGGAGCGCACGGGCCGGCCAAGATCAGTAGACCTGGGCACTCTAGCAAAATATCAGCAAAAGAGCCGGACTCAGTAACCTTGATAGCCAGACTCAGAGCAGAAAAGAATGAAGATTGACAGAAATGTAATGAACTGTTTGGGAATATTAAGTGCCATTCTCACTGACATTGGGTGGCAGTTTAGAGGGGATATTATTCCAAAATTGCCCACAGAAACTGTAGAACGTCTATTTAAGACTCAAAGTCACCCCATAAATGTCACATTGAAGAAAACAAATAGTTTGAGGTGATATTGTAACCTCTCATGAAAAGCAGCCAAATACTGCTACTGGCCATCAAACAAAATTTGATCACAGAGTTAAAGTGTTTGTGTAATCATTTAATTACCCAAGAGGTGATGCGGTGTCTGTTGGCGCCAACGTTTTGCCACCTACACATTTATCTGTAGCATAGGTCGCCACTCCATCGAACCAAGATTGCTTTTTGAAAACACTGTTCTCACTCCTCCATCCCCACAACACTTTGACAAGATTAAGAATGAGAAAAAGAAGGAAAAAGACCGAACATAGTGGCAATGTGGAAGGTTATTTGTACATCTCTGAAGAATAAAAGTAACATGTTTTGGATTCCCACTTTTGGATTCCCACTTTACCAAAGCTATGTTTGTAGTTGTGTCAAATTCCATGGGAGTTTTTAAATATTTCCATCATTGCTTTGTGATGCCACACTCAACACAGGTGCAAATTAAAGAGGATCATATCGCAAATGTTGTAAAAGTTTTTGGAAGTATTAAAATTCTTCCCGACCTTAATATGATATTAACCATTGAGTCCACGAATCTAACACAGTGAAGAATATCCATTCTGCACAGGAGCTTTAGATCATGCATTTAAAATGCACATCATAAAAGTAGGCCTTTGAAATGGCTTACTGCTAGCTTCATGGATTTTCTCCTCTTTAGTTCAATAAATGTCAATGATCTAAATACTTTCATTAACTGGAATATACTGTAAATCTCCTATTAACAGTACCATCACGATTTTTTCAGAAAACACTTTGCTGAGATTTGGGGAGATACACAAAAATGGTTGAATAGTAAAAGGTATGAAGTATTCATCAATGTGCAGCAAGTGCAAATACAATCAACATGTACTCTCCATCCTACACTTGATGCAATACATTCCCCTCGTGTTCCAACTCTGCCCTACAGTCCCAAACGGCCTGAAGTAAAATCATTTGATGATGAAACTATTGATGAAACACGTGTGATGGATGATTCAGAGGCAGTGGATTAACCATTTGTGATGCTCCTTCAGGAAATTTGCACCATTGAATGATGTAGCATAACAAATAAAGTACAACAGAATTATGTTTCCATTCACTGTTTTTCACCAAAATACATCCTGAGGCCTCATAAACATGCAAAATGTATCGCAGAAAACAACTTTTGCTTCCTGGGACAGGCCCTGAGTGGTCGGTAAAGACAGCTTTAAGGTTAATGCTGGGGCCACCTGTAGATTTCCAAATTCTACACACATTTGTGTCTTGTGTTTTTCGTTCTCAAAGGTGTGTATTGGCTAGGTGCACTTCTCCAAATTGAATAAGAGTTATCAATGAATTTCAGGTGAATATGGTTTTGGTACTTCAGTTGATAATCGGGTCGTGACACAGAAACCTGCACTGCGTTCACATGGTTCCGTTTAGGGGAATCCCCATGAGAGGAAGTGTCCTACTGTGACACATCTTCTTTAGAGAAATAGAGTTATACAACTAAAAGTCATTGTAGCAGGCCTGAGGCCGCCACCCGTGGGTTTCCCCCCCCAGCACCAAGGATCCCCCAGACAGCAAGAGGTGTTGTTCAAAGACATGTTTTATTATTCACACACGACACGACACCGAGCAGAATCGCAAATCACCGCTCCTCTGCTCTCTTCTCTGCTCCACTCCACTGCTTTTATTTTATGATGGTCGGCTGCTGACTGACTGAAGCAGCCGCCAGCCAGCGCGAGGCCAGCCACACAGCCCACCACCCACCCACCAGATTTAGGCATCGGCCTCATCCGGCCCCCCCCCCTCCCCTTGGGCGGAGGGGCTCTGAGAGGGGCTGAGGGACAGGGCGGGGGGCGGGGGGGGGGGGGGGGTCGGGGGGGGGGGGGGCAGGGGACGGGGCCCGCCCGGCGGGCACGGGGGGGCAGGGGGGCCGGGCCGGGAGGGGAGATGGTGAAGCCGGCGCCTTGCCGGCCGGGCCCGGGGGCGGGGTGGGGGTGCTGGCTGGGGTGGTGGGCAGGCGGCTCCGGCAGCCCCGGCAGGGTGTCGGCAGGGGTCGGCAGCGGGCGGCAGGTCGGCAGGCGCCTGGTCGGCGCTCGGTACTAGGGTCTGGGGCTGGGCTCTGGCGGGGGCTGGGGCTCGGAGGTCGGGCTCCAGGAGTCCCAGCCCCTCAGGGCTCGTCTGCTCGGTACTGGGGCTCGAGGTCTGTTGGTCCAACGGCTTGCTGCTCCCAGGCTCCTGGACCTCGGGGTTTGGCAGCGGCGATGCTGGACCTCCCTCGTCCTCAGGACTCAGGGTCTGCAGAGGGGGGGTCGAGGGGCTCGGGTCCGGGGCTCTCTGGGTCTCCTCTGACGGTCCTGGGGCAGCTCCGGCGGGGTCGAGGGCGCCCGGCGGCGCCTGGGGTCTCGGGCCGGCCCCGCAGCTCGGCAGCGGCTCGCTGCCACGGGCAGGTGAGGCAGGTCGGGTCCCCAGGGTCGGGTTTGGTCCCGAGGAACCTCCGCCTCTCCTCCCGCCTGCACCCTCTCAGCTGTCTATCCATCTGTTCCTCTGCTGTGCTGCTCCATCTCATGTTCCTCCTGGTCTGGCTCCATCCCTTCAGGTGGGGCCCCAGTCAGGGCCCCAGTGTAGCAGCTCCACCAACACCAGCATGGCCACTACCCCCCCCAGCCCCCCCAGCACCAGGGAAGCAAGGAAGCAAGAGGTGTTGTTCAAAGAATCAGTTTATTCTGCTCACCCACACCGAGCAGACCGCCGACACCTCTCTGCTCTCTCTCTCCCACCTCCTCTGACTCTCCACTGGGCTTTTATGAGCTGAGCGCAAACTGCGAGCGATTGCAAAACAGTCATCCTCCACAGCGGCATTGAAGAGCAGTCAACTTTTTCATCCCGACTCACTTCAATTACTCTCTGTGACGCAGCACACTTCAACAGCAACAAAACATACACACACATTTCATTCGATTCACTCTGCATACTTGTCCATACAAGCCAGATTCAAATTGACTCATTACTCCAGCTCATAAAAATTCTCGGTGCTCATCCTTTCCTGACACACTGTATAGAGATACAGGTTCAGGAAGTGAGAAAAACATTCACCCACCTTCATATCCATTTATCTAATCTAAAAGCCATTTGAATTAATGCTAATATTTGTAAATGGTGTGCTGAAATGAAGCTCAGTGTTGTTTGGTGGAATGGTCGACTGTTTGTGCATAAACAAGGTTGAGATGGCTTGAGGAGATAATGGGAAGGAGTGTATGTGAAGAGAGAAAAGGCAGTAAAACTGGAGCTGGTTGACAATAATGTAGACTGGATGGACATGCCTGGCTTTTTCAATTACACCTGAGCCAAGGAGGAAGAGTGAAAGGAAGTACAGGCAAGCATGTCACCTTGAAAAAGTAGAAAGCATCTCTTACAGTTTCACTGTTAATACAGTACAATAGACTCGGGCCACAACGGATTAACATCTGAAAATGGGAAATCTCACCCCTTTGTTTCTAGTACTGCATTGCTGATGTACGTACTTCTGTATTTTTCAGTACTTTTCAGTGCTGAAATTTAAGAGTTCATCACAAAAAACAAACCCACTCACCTCCTGGTTTTAACTGATGTGATTGAAAGCACTAACAATATAAATAAACTCAATCCTGATTACGGTAATGCATCAACGTTTTCTGCTCTCTTCAGCGAGAAATCTATTAAAGATTCATAGACCAACCAAATCAAACTAAGAGGCTCTGTCAGAATGTGTTTATCGTAGCACTCCATTGCTCATTGTAGGAAACTGATTGAGAACGTTTTTTATTTGTTTTACACAACATACACATGAACTACTGTATAGCATCACATGTGTTTTACGTTAACATGATGAAATAGAAAAAAATTAAATGGAGACTGAAATGGATACGACTTAGGATAATACATCAGGAACATTTTTGCTAAAGTACTTTTGAGTTTCCTCACAATACTTTTGCACTCCATTGCAGTATTATAATAGTAATGCATTGATATACAGTAAGCAATTGGTGGGCTGTGAGTTGGACACTGAAACACTACTTATGGCTGCAGTTCTGGTGAAAGCTGAGTGGGCGTGTAGTTGTGATTGGCTGGCGACTCTTTGCTTTTAAGATATACATTTGGCCTTGTAGCGCCGACAAGACAATGCAGCAGTGTTATGAGAGACTGCAAAACTACGTATATGTGCATATGTGGTGGTTCAGAAAAAACTTCCCAATTTGACCTTTTGGTGCCTTCAAATAAAAGTTTAAACCAAGAATCAATCATTTAGTGACATTATACTTTTTGGCAACTTGTTTGAGTGCCATACCGCTTCTGATTAAAGTTATTGCTCCATACAGAATCACTAGACCATATAAAATAGTCTATAATGTGGTAGTAAGTCTCTGTTCAGTCAGTTGTCATCTAAATTCTTGAACAATTTCTAACATGCTTTATTAACATTTTGAAAAACATTAATTCAAATATATGTTAAACTGTTTTATATTGTGCACGAGACGAGAGTTTTGTGGATAATTGTAAACATACTTAGTATTGATGGTGCGCTGTTTTCAATGCAAATTTGAACGCTGTGATGACAGCTGCTTATTCAAGTATTCCTCAAAGTAATCATCTGTCTTGTGTTATGTGTGTGTGTATGTGTGTGTGTGTGTGTGTCGACTCTTGTAGTCAACCTCTTTTATTAGAAGGCTGTGCAGTGCATATGATTTTTGTATTACTGTGTGAGCAGATGGTTTGTCATGTTGGCTGATTGATATTTGATCTATTCGCTTGTTGCTTGTTGCATGGTGGCACAATAACAGCAGACGCAGGTACAATAACAGGGTGCTTCTATGAGGCACCAGTCAGCCCTCAAGGTAGACGGAAAAGCTTTTTAAACGTGTCCCAGACAGAGGAGCATCAGAATGGATGTGGAGGAGGGAAGAATGAAGTAGGAGAGGAAATTACAGAGCAGGATTGTTTTTTTCTGAAGTAATGTTCAACAATGTTTGTTGCTGCTTTCCAGCAGAAATAGCAACAACAAATCTGCAACCAGACCTTGTGCTTTGGTCGGCCTCACTCAAGCAGGTCTATATCGTCAAGCTCACAGTGCCCTGGGTGGAGGAGGCCTTCGAGCGCAAGAAGATAAGGTATGCGGACCTTGCAGCAGACGCACAACAACGAGGCTGGAAAGCTAAGGTCTGCAGAGATTTGTAGCCACCTCAACATCCAGGCTTCTTCGAGAGATGGGAGTGCGGGGGAAGGCCCACAGGCAGGCAGTCAAAGACCTTTCCAGGACTGCTGAATAGGGAAGTCAATGGCTGTGGATAAAGAGGTAGGACTCCGCCTGGGCTGTCGGATGAGTGATGGCATCTAGGGAGAGAGCCTGGGACGCCGGATCTTACTGCTGAACCCTCTGGAGGTGTCGTGGGTCAATCAGCGAAACATCAAAGAAGGAGGGCGCCCACTTGATAACCCATAGGATGCCATCAATCATTCGACCAACACACGGAGTCTCGAGTCTATAGAAAGGGATATTATCACCTTGTCCTACATAACAGAAAACTGCAGAACATGTTGCTTTGTCGGGTTGGTGAAAGTCTTGTGCCTGCTGATGATTGGGCTTTTTTTCTTTAATTTGTAATTTTCAGATATTTTGCTGGGCACTTCATCTGATGCCTGTGTTTAGTGAATCCCTGGAGACTTGAGCACATTCAAAAACTGACTGCAAAACCGCCAGGAGTGCACTAATGTGAACAATTGACCACTTTCAAATTGGCTAACATATAATTAATTGTTTGCTTAAGCTCACTCAACTGGAATAACCGTCTCTTGGTTGTATGCCTCTGCCATGTATGTCCAAAATGACATCACTCCATTATTTTATCTTTTTAGATATTTGTGTGAAATTGTCCTGATTAACATGGATTATTTAGTTATTGCCAAAAGTGGGTTTTGTGAAGTCACGGTGACCTTTGACAACCACATTCTACATTCATCCTGAGGTGTAAGTGGACATTTGTACCAAATTGGGCAAAAAAAAGTTCACATCGTTCCTGAGACATTGCATTGACGGGAATAGAGAGAATGTGAGGTCGCAGTGAACCAGATTCTAAGTGGTTCATCCTCGTATCCAGGTGGACGTTTGAGCCAAATTTGAATAAATTCACTCCAGTCATTCCTGAGGTATCGCGTTTATGAAAATGGGCTGGACAATCCAAAAGCATAATGACCCCAACAACGGCTGTTGCTGGAAAGGAGGCATACAAATGTATGCCACAACAACTAAATAAATTACACGGGTGAGCATATTCAGACCAATTTGGCTGTCTGCAAGATTGGAAAGGTAATTTAGAAATAAATAATGTCTGTCTTCTGCTCCCGGGACAGTAAGTGATGTTTATGCAGGAAGATTGGCGCTCAAAGTAGATATGTATTTGCAGTCATGCTTCCCTTGATTGATTTTCTGGCAACTCCTTTCAATGGATAAAGAGCAGAGGGCTTGTGCGGCATTGTTAAAAACAATTCCTGAAAAGCTTGGAACTGCAGCCACAATCCCTTACAAATACACGATGAAACAAGAGTCTATCTATTACATTTTTTACTTCCTGCCACCATTTTGCTTAAAATATAGCAAAGTCAGCATGCAATTACAGATGCATTACTATGGCTAAATTACAGCTTGAGGGCTCATGCTCGTACATCCTAAAATAGATTAGAGACAAGAGGTCAGTTACAGTTTAGTAATCCAATGTTTGAGCTCCTCATTTCAAGTCAATTCCACCTTCACTTCATGTAATTAATAGTACAATAACACTTACAGCCACCACCCAGTTTATTCTCCCTCAAATGTGTCCTACGAACTCTTCAGTTTCACCAGCAGAAATTCTATTTTTGTGTCTTAACTGGTGCTGAAAGAAGTTGATATGAGGAAAATTCACTTCACATCACATTCCATCTCTTTAACTTCGAACTTGTCCATCAAATAGAGAAAATATGAGCTCTTATCGATCATAAAATGGAGCAACATGTGAATGGGTCGTAACATGAAGAGAGGAACTGCTTCTGATTGTTGGTGTCATATTAAATAATTCAATTCAATTCAGTTTATTTGTATAGCCCATTTTCACAAATTACAAATTTGTCTCAGAGGGCTTTACAATCTGTACACATAGACATCCCTGGCCCAAAACCTCACATCGGATTAGGAAAAACTCCCAAACAACCCTTCACGGGAAAAAAAGGGAAGAAACCTTCAGGAGAGCAATAGAGGAGGATCCCTCTCCAAGATGGACAGGTTTAATAGATGCCATGTGAACAGAAGGAATCATTATACACAAATTAAAACACAGTAACAACAGAATCAATGAATGTGACAGAGTGTATGAATATTTGGTAGTAGACATATTCCACAATCGAGACCTCCACGATCCATCAGGCAGATGGAGGTAGAGAGGAGTGGGCGGAGTCTCAGCAGGGCCATGGCATAGTTGGTAGTAGGCATAGTCCATGATCCAGACCTCGATGATCCATCAGGCAAATCGGATCTATGACGTCTATAAAGTCAAAAGGACTCCTTGACTGCATAATGTCAAGTCCTTCATGATGCTACCAGCCAGAAGCAAAGATGCATGTAATTCACATAAATCAGGAAAACTCACAAATATTCTTCTTGCATTTATTAAAACAGCATGTGCATGTTTTTTTTTGAGCCAGCAGTAGCTAAGCTTAGCCTAAAGACTTGAAATAGAAGAAAACAGCAAGCAAGTCTGGCTCTGTGCTGCCAAAACAAAATCTGACCAGCACCTCCAAACATTACTGATTAAACTCAAGGAAGCAAATGAGTGTATTTCCATTTGTGGATGTTTTGGACTCTACCTCAGCATGTGTTTACGAGGCATCTTGTATTAAAGTCCCAGTGAAATGGAAGTGAGAGCATCTTTCGGTTTCTGTAAGATATCACACAAACTGTGTTATGAGGATATGTTGCATAAGCACAAGTCATATTAGCTTTTTGGTTCTTGAAAAAAAAAAATACACGCATACAAATAGATCTAAAAGGGATAAACATGAAAAATGTGATGAATATACAGACCCCCGCTCTGCTCCACAATAAAGATGTAGGCACATCACATTATAATAAACATTTAGTAATAGAGTTGAGACTTTATTCTAAGTCTCAACTCTCAACATGAGTCTGTCATAAAGTTATTATGACTTCAGGAATAAAGACCATCCCTCATCCTAGTGTATTCATTTCCTGTGCAAAAACAGATGTGTCTAACCCCTTCCTCCCCAGGTCGTCTCAGTTCTCACGACCTTGACTGCATTCAGCCCTCGTCTCTCATTAAAGGATCCACAGGCGGGGAAGATGAAGCCATGAGCCTTTTTGAGATGTGGCCCCACACTAGGGCTCACCACCTCGGTTCCTCGCGATCACACCTTCTGCATAATCTCCCATGTGACCCTGACACCGTACTTGCCAATCTGCTCACCTAAATAATGGGGTCTTTGTTACTGATTCACAATACACTCGACTCCACTCGTGATGTTTTAGAAATGTGCAAATTAGTTCATGTGGCTCTGCATGTGTGGGCGGGAGAGCGATAGCTTATGAGGCTTGGTGCACATGTTTATGTGTGTATGTGTGTATGTGTATGTGTGTATGTGTGTATGTGTATATGTGTATGTGTGTATGTGTGTACTGGGCTGTCAGTCTAAAGAGAGGCCAGTGACATGTCCTGACAGTGAGATTGACGAGCCTAATGGGAGTTGGAAAAAAAGGTGGATTTGGCTCAACTAACTGAACTGTGAGCGCACTGAAGCTTTCAGAGCCGCCAGGCTGAGAACTAGTTTCACTTAAGACGTATGGCACCTGTGTGTCTGTGTGTGTGTGAGAGTGCACATGTGTCTTTATGCATTTGTATCTTTATTAACGACTACAATATATCACGGTTGATGACAATGTACGGCTGTTCTTCGTGTTTACCATGAAGAAAGAATGACTTGATTGAGATTTCCCTTTGTTGCTGTGAAATGATTTTGACAGGGTGTGTACACATGCCTCACTATTGAAAACCCCAGCTTTAGTCAGTGTTATGTTACATTTGCTATTCATCGGCCGCATCACAAACAGACTTTATTAGACCGATATTCGGATTTAAAAAAAGTAAAGTGAACACTGTGGTGTCTACATTGTAGTCTCTGTAATGTTTAACACCAAAGGACACACATTTCTGGTCACTATGTTGGGTTGCACTCACACCTATACTCGTGCACACACATGCCATTGCCATCTTCTATGACAGGTTGATGAATATTTTATATGTTTATCCATTTTAACTCTATGGCTGATGTATTATTAAAGTGCTGGTGTGCAGCTTATATTAACCCTCTCAGACAGGGCAGAGAAAAGCTAGGACAGGGCAGGCACTCTCTCTCTCTCTCTCTTGTATCTCACTGTCTATCCACTATCATCATCTGTATATTTGCCTCTGTCTGTTGACTAGACTTGTCTCTATCCATCTCTGTCCTGCCTCTAATCCCTTGTTGCAGCGTATATATCTATATATATATATAGATATATACAGTATATCTATATATATACATTCTGCAGAGTCCCTAAGCTTTCTCTGAGTCTCTCTGAAGCTTTCTATCAAGATGAACTGTCTCCATCTCCGTCCGTGTCTGAGACGTGGACGGCCTTTTGAGTCTGACTCTGCTTTGTCCATAGAGCTCTGAAAAAAGAGAGGGCCCGTCTGGAAGAAGACAGTGAGGGGAAATTGAGAGGGCATTGAAGAGGATATGAATCCCTGTACCAAGTCCTCAGCTGACAGTCAGCTCATCCCTCCTAGCTCCCAGTGGCTGAGATGGATAGTTGGGACAGACGGGATGGACGGCTCCCAGCTGGAGTGGCGACACCGGCAAAACAACACCAGCAAAAGATAAACTGAATGATGAAAGAGTTAAGATGACACTCTGTCTCTGTGTTTGTGTACGGCTGCGTCTTTGTGTTTATTTTTATCCATATGGATGAAAGGTGAAGGAGGAATCCAGAAAATATCTGACGAGAGCTGAAGCACTGCACACGGCAAGGCAGATTATGTCTGAAAATCCCTCTATACATATGTCAGCATTACAGATGTGTGATCTGAGAGAGAGAGAAAAAGTAAACGTGCGAAAGGCCATATCAGGCCATGATGTTGCAGGGAGCTTGTATGGCTTTCTGCCATGCCTGCTTCCCGACCTGACGATTGTTATCCACCCTGCCTGGCACCGGGTTCTGGTTACGGCTCTGCACGTCTCATTTGGGCCCTCGGCGAAACACAGTATTCCCTCTACAGGCAGGGCCTGTTGATTGCGGTGTCAGAGGCCATATTATACCAACCCCTCATTGAACTGGCAGAGATTTAATTCAGTCCATCTCGGTCTGTGTGTACAGCCAGCAGATGACATTTAAACTATGGCCGGTTCAGGCCTGCTGCAGATGGAGATGACAGCCTTACTAATGGCTGCTTTACAGATGGCATTTCCCTCTTGGCTTATAGCACTATTTAAACACAGCTCGTTCACATAAGGTGTTGGTATGTAACATTGTTTTGTCCCCATAGAGTCTCGGGCAAAAGGGTGTACATATTGATCAGTAGCAAAATAACAAAAACCTCTTTTCTTTTCTCTTTGACCTGGAGACAAAACTGCAAGAGTCGCGCAAAGATGTATGGACCTTTTCAAATTTGACAACATAAACATGCCGAATGGGCCTCGTTGTATTTTCTGTTGCAGTGTTTGTTAATGCAGTAGCTTTCAGGGCGTAAACCTAGACCAACGTTTTTTCCCTAGCAACAGAATGGCGGTAAAGAGGGAAGAATAAAGAGAAGATAAGTAAAGATATATATGGTACAGGCTAGCCAAGAGCAGCAGCTAATTAAGAGATGAATCAGTCATTGTTGTCACAGTGTCATCCACCTCGATGCCCATGGCAGCTCAACACATATCAAAATTGATGCAACATATGTTGGAATCCTTCTATGTATGAGTCCAGTGGTAATTAGTGCTCTGCTCACGTCCACAGGCAGACTATATTGTTACATGTGGGAAGAAAGGATTGCCTTTGATTATAATGGAAACTTGATTATGAAATAGAAATGGGGATGAATGACCGCAGACAAATGTACATGGTCACAGGAGGCAGCCATTTAAATAGATTTCATGCTGTAGTAATCCAATGATTTTTTCTTACACACTGTTTTGTCAGATGGCAGTCGCTTGCTTGTAGAATCATGTGCCATAAAAACACCATCTTATAAATGGATATGCAGTCATGCAGGCAGATTGCAGTTCTAACAATGTCCTTCGAGCAAGTCCACATACCAAAGATGAAACACTAGAAGGTGCTATTTGAATAATTTGTAACTGTTGACCAGATAGATCTGTATGCAACACGTATTGGCAGCTCTGAACAATTGGCCTCACTGACATTGTGGTGGGCTAGGATGAATGAGTGCATTGATGAATATTTTGTATAATGTGTATATCTGATCTGTATTTGATATGCTACTATGTGTTGCAATGTGATTATCTGTATGTTTCGGTTTACTGACTAACTAAGACAGTTAATTCTAAATATTCAAATGACAAACCTTTACAGGTGAGATTTATGCAATATCAAAATTGTCAGTGTCACTAAAATGCAATTTAATGACTTCAAGGTATAATTGGATAAATACATAATTCCTGAAATGAATGATGCAAATGCAAAACAATGAAAAGCTTTAAATGCTTATTTGATTTTACTCACATTTCTACATAATAGAAAATAATAATATAATTGTTTTACTTAGTCCTACACTGCATTTAAATCAGTTATTAGTTTTCTTTTTCCCCATATGTAACTTGTTCACAATTATTTGTACTTAGGTGAAGAGAATAGTCTGTCTAAAATGAGATACAGTTTTAGGTTTAGGATTATTTAGCATTCAAAGGTTGAGATGACATCTTCCTGTGGTTCATGGGGTGCAATCAGTTGTTTTGGTTGTTGCATTGCTGCAGAAATCAAGCTAGCTTATTAATAAATACTAAACATATTGCACACGGTGTGTTAAAGGGAACATTTCAAATGCTGCACAGTAAAATGGTAAATAGTTGATGTTCTTAAGTCCAAGAAAAAGGTAAAAGTAACGAATTATTTGTAGAAATGAGGATTTTTTTTTATGTATGTATTTACATTATTTAACTCACTGCAATGTAGACTCATCTCACACTTCCTGTCTGCTCTGGGTCCACTCGGAAGGTGTAGTATGTTCAGCAGCAGCGCCTATGAAAAACACCTAATGTGTGACATTTTCATTCACATAATTTGGATGATATAGACAAAGATATGCTAAACAAATACAGTTTCATTTAATAAGGGGATGAAGAGTGGTGGACGACAGATTTTTGTGAGAATTTCGGGGTCGGGGTGAGAGCTGGAAAAACTGGGGGAAGAGGAAAAATGTCAGAAGCGACAGAGGACAGTGGATAGCGGTGTGGAATAGAACGGAAGGAGACATCAAATGGGAGAGAGAATTGGGATGCTGTCATTACATTATTAGAGGACAGTTGTGGACCACGATTTAGACAGAAATTCACCCCCGGCCATCTGGAAACAACCTTCAAGTCACCCGCAAGCGACGGGAATTTTTCAAGCATCCAGAGCCATGTGCAAACATGAGACTCCACACACACATGTGCACAAATGCAGCAGCAGTTTTATGAGCATGCTGCTGGGGTCAAGCAACCAGACTATAGAGCGTGACCACAACAACCTTTGGCGGCCATGTTGGGGTCCATGCATGGCATTGTTTTGCTTTTTTTTATGCCGCTTTTCTTTAGAAATGACCATCATATCCTGAAGGAGACACAATTTCAGTTCAAAACGGTGTGCCTTGTGATTATGGTACTGTGCCTCACTGTTGGATGTGGGACTAATGATTCAGAATATGGGTTTATCAGCTCAACAAGACAGGCTATTACTTCAACTTGTCATGCATCTACTTCGGCTTCACTCGGCGTATGAGCGTTAGGACTGTTCTCATGTGTTTCTGTTGATACATCGGGTTGTGGGCACGTTTCCATTGACACACTCTCGTCAATAATCTCTTTTTGCTTTTTCGCCGAGCGAAAATCAATGTCTTTCACTTGCACAAAAGGAACTGAGGATGGAAACTTGGGAGGAAGCCATGAACATGGCAACTCCGTCGGGCGATGTCTGCCTTTACTCTGTGATTCATTTCAAGGTAAAATAAAACACTGGCTCCATGGGAACAGCACTCAGCACGGCCACCAAACAGTCACTGCTGGTCCTGAAGGAGCTGGAAGCGGCTTCATCCAGACACTCGTCCTGGAGGCGGAGCTGTGCGACTACGGATCATATATGAACCAGACACGGGGCGCTTGATGTTCCGACATTTGTGGTATTTCCACAGCAAGTATAACGCAGAAATAGTTGTTAATGTCCCATGGTCGATAGCGGAAATGAAAACTGTTTTTCAGGAATGTGACCGGGCTATGTGCTGGTAACTAGGGGTAACTAGCGAATTAACCACATAAAGTGTTGAGCGAGTAAAATCAGGTAAAAAAGCATTGCGAATATTCAATTCCAACCGCTGAAATCTTTCTTTGGTAATGCAGACGGACATGAGGTTGCTGGGCTCTCGCATAATCAAACAGCGGACACGATAGCCAGGTCAACTTCTTCTGACTGACATTTAATAAGTGGACCCCAAGATGGCACGATTGAGATGCTGACGTCACGTGAATACGCTCTATACAGTTAGGCTGCAGTTGAATTTGAGGCTAGAGGAACGGTTGAAATTAATTATGAATAAAATTATATTTCCCTCCATGTTAGATCTTCTTGTTCCCACTTATCCACAAACACAGATAGAACCCCATTGCTACAGGTTTCATTCAGTCTTTCCTCACTGCTGGTTCAACCCAAATCCCATCCTTTCTGAGCTGCAGGTTAATAAGGGAACAGGAAAAGAGAGGGAGAGAAAGAGGTAGACTCTAAAGGAAAAAACAGCTTTGGTTTAACATCTTCTCTTTCTAGAGCACGGTTAAGCTTTATTGGATTTTTTTTTCTCCTAGTTTCATCAAATCCGAAGGAATTTTCTCATAACCTTTGGTGCATTATGCAATGTCAAATATAATCACTTTCCTTGTCGAAAACACACCGTACAAGAAATTAAAAAGCTAAGATAATTTTGTGTCTGACAAGTATTGCTTATTATCTGAGCGCTACACCCTCTCCTTATTGTTATGTGATGCTCAAGTCTCAGCATCTTAATACTGCTTGATGAAAAGATATATGAGATCTTAATTCATGGCCTTATTGTTGGTGCATAGTCCAATAACTAAAAGATAATCCCCAAACTGCTCTTTGTGATTGGAGACACTGAAGCGGTACAGTCAATTCCAGGATGTGAAGTTGAGTCAGAGCAGAGCCAAGGCCTTGAACTGTAAGAGGAGGATGCGAGTTGGGTGGAGAGGTACAATATCACATGTTCTTGATGCGTGATGTAAGGGGGAGAAGAGTACAAGAAAATCTATATTCTCGAAGGTCAGATTGGATTTTCTCAGTTCCTGTTCCCCTTATGGACACCTCCTTCACAGACATGCAGCAATTCCCTTCACACAAACAGCGACCCATTGTCCATACGTTCACCCACCCGCCAGTAATGCTTTAAAATCATTTGGAGTTTAGGCGATATATTACATGTTAAATGATATTATATGATATGATATTCCTTTATTCGTCCCACAGTGGGGAAATTTCAAAAATCAGTCATAATTGCCTCAAATGGCCCATAGATTATAATACATTCTAGACTAAGGTGTTACCTTCTTTATATTTCATTGCTGTGTCTGTCTCATTATTTCTAGTCAATAATTTGACTATTTCAGTGAAAGCTATAATGAGCGAAACACAAAATCTATTCATAATTGTATCACTACATTTCTATTTCTCTATTTAATTATTTGAGAATCTGAATCAGTCATAATGTTAAGTTGATATTGTAGGGACTTTTCAGGAAATAAAGTAAGCTAATTTAAAAGTATCATAATGTAAGTACATAGTCTGTAATCTAGATTACATTTCAACTAAAAACCAAATCATTCATATTTGCTGGATAAATAATAATTGATGATAATGGCAGGGTCAATACAAATCCATTAAATAGTCTGACCAGTGCATTAGGGGCAAAGCTGCATTTGAATCAGTTTTATATTCGGGTGCATTTCCTGCTCGCTGACCTCCTAATGGATGCTTCATCATCATCATCATCATCATCATCATCATCATCATCATCCATTCAGAACCCTTTATGCCCAAAAAGGTGCTTGTGCAAGTCACTGGGATGTAATATAGTGCATAATCTAAATAGTCTGTTTTGCATGAGATGAATTAGATCCCTTGGTTTGGTGCTGTAGAGGTTATGAACCAACCAGTGAATTGATTTTTTTAATACAAGCAACAGCCATCAAATCTGAATCTTATAAAAGCGATGCAAAGTGTACTGAGATAAAGTTCATCTGATGACTACTAAATTGTGGCTCCCACAAAACTATATTCAAAAAAGGGTTGAAGTCGATGATGTATTCAGTACGAATTACCATTTATTACACAAAAAGGCTTTCAAATGTAGATCATAAGTGCATATTGGATAAAGTCCTTCCCAATAACATGTTTGTCATCAGGGTAGACTGAATTTATCCTGGTGTTTTTGAATTTGTGTCCTCCCAGTAATAAAAAGAGAAATCTGTAGCCTCATGAAGTAAAACACTCTCATGCATGCACTCAGCAGTGCAGGAGAGATGAGGCCCTGAAGGCCACACTCACTAAGGTTGAACCCACAGAGAAACCTCATTTGGATGCCGTTGAGAGAGTGTGAGTTTTGTCTGTGCAGAGTTTGTAAAGTAGGCCTTTATATATAAGTACGCCATAAATTCTGCTCCAAGTAAGTTCATGGATTTACACACATGAGTTCGTTTTTCTGGTGTATTTGTTACGCAGTATTTATGAAATATTGCCACAGTGCACTCGAAACATTCCTTTGAGGAGTAATGCTCCTCCACTTCTGCAGCTCTGGTCAGTGCCGCCGCTCCCATAACGCGCACTACGCCCAAAAATAGGCAACTAACAAATCATCATAGTTATAATAATTATAATGCCGATATTATTTCAGTAGGCACCTTTTAGGCATGTATATCACAACACAGGCAGAACAAGAGATATATTGAATTGCTCAAAAAAGTTACGATGGTGCACTTTACTTGAATGTGTGTTTTAGCTGTTTTACATAGCCTACTGTGTTTACAAAATAAGTAAAGTTCTGACTTTTCATCCTCTAAATCTTTGTTTTATTTAACCCTTGTGTTGCCTTCGGGTTATTTGGACCCGATTTAATATTTAACCCTCCTGTCGCCTTCGGGTCAATTTGACCCGATTCAATGTTTAATGTCGGTGTTCTTTCGGGAGTCAACAAACAAACTGTCATGATCTGGAGTTTGTGTCTAGTTTTGTGTCTTGTTTTGAAGTCCTTGTGTCGTCTGTCTCCCTGTGATTGTCTGCCCTGGCCCTGATTGTTTCCTTCTGTGTGATTGCTGGTCCCGCCCTCATTGTGTCCACCTGTGTCTCGTTCCCCGTTGTCCAATCCTCTCACCTTGCCTGTGTATGTAAACCCTGTTCGTCTCATTCCCAGTGTGGCTTTGTACTGTTTGGTCCACGTTTTTGTCGTTCCTGTCTGGTCTGGTCTGTGATTTTTGTAATTAAATAGTTTGTGCAGTAATGTCGGCGTTTGGGTCCTCTCTCGCTGCGACAACCCGGACTCATCATGACACAAACATAAAGTACCTCACACTTAAACTTGGAAAACAATATTAATTCTAATAATTTTCTGGAGATTTTAATAGCTGGGGTCATATTGACCTCAAGGGTAAAATATGTTAGTAAATATAAAGGTAACAGGAGGGTTAAACATTGAATCGGGTCAAATTGACCCGAAGGCAACACAAGGGTTAAGAAGATTGACTATTATTGTTTGTACTTATTGATGATTATTTAATGTAATTTATTCAAAGTAACATTGAATTTGGGAAAAACATTTCTGGTTTATTTTTATACGATTCTGTTTACTTGTATACTTTTTACTTGTATACTTCTGCTCTTAAGTTTGTATTTATGGATGACTATTTAATTTCTATGAAGAATTTGCACATCCCAATTCTGTGTTTTGTGTTTACAAAGGATTTTCCTTTTTCATTTAAATTAAATGTTGAACTGGCAGAAACAAACGTTTTTTTTCTCGTGTGTGTGTGTGTGTGTGTGTGTGTGTGTGGGGGGGGGGTAGTTATGCTTAGGGCACCAATATGGCAAGCAGGAATTTCAAATATGAGTTATTCTGTTTCTCACTTATTATATGTTCTGTTAAGCTTCCCTGGGATGATATCTGAGCCAACCACACAGTCAGTTTCCTGTTGTCTGTGCTGCCACTGACTGTTAGCATACAACTGTATGAGGAATACAGTCAATATAAATCTGGCTGATCAGAGGTGTGTGTGTGTGCGTGCGTGTGTTATGTGTATGATGTGGCTCTTTGCGGTGACACAGTAAAAAATGTGGCTCTTAGTCTCTGACTGGTTGGCCACCCCTGCAATAGATGAATCAGTGATTTTGTTCTCTGTGTTGGTGGCTAATATAGCCCTGAATTAATGACATACTAGGAAAAAAAAGCTAGTGATAATAGACCCTGAGTTTTGTTTGAGGTGCTGCAGTCCCTCTTTACTTAACATTGTGTTATTGTGTTATCACCTTAATTAGTACTTCTGTAAACATTTACTAAGAGGTAAAAACAAGTGTTTAATATTATTGTCTTCATTTTTTCCCCAATGGGAACAGAGTATACCTTTAATAGAACAAAAAAGGCTTTACATGATGCAGTACATAATAATTGGGTAAAATGTACCTGAATAGAGGGAAAGCTTGTGTTGGTTATTATTACACACACTTTATTGCAGCTTGTTTGGGACTAGTAAACAGAGAAAGTAATAACAAGGTAAACTCAAGGCTTCTTGTGGGACCTTTGCAGGCAAGTTCATGATCAAGTTCACCCTCAAAGGACCCAAGCCACCGCTATTATCCCCCAGAACATTTCCTTTTATAAAAATACTGTGGCAGCTGTCTCCAATTTGGCCTCGGCTGCTGGTGATTGGCAATCAGTCAGCAGACAAGGCCGCCCTCATAAAAGCTCTCAGTCGAGAGTGGAGCAGAAGAGTGAGCAGAGGCACAGTGTTGTGGTCTGCTCTGTGTGTGCTGGTAGAATAAAATAAGTTACCGAACGGAACCTCTTCGTTGGTGTCGGCTGATCCTTGGTGCTTCTGGGGGAAACCCACGGGTAGCGGCGCGAGAGCTGCTACAAATACATTATCATATTTTCTATGAAAGTGAATAAAAAAAAAGTAATTTTGTAAGAAATCCACCACACTTATCCTTTTGATTCGTCGAGATCATGCGTCAGTCTGCAGGCTAAAAGGCACATGTGTTCATTTGTTTTTCCGTTGAAACGAGCGAGAGAGGAAGTTGCCTGTGATGCAGAAAATTGTCACACCAATAATGTGTTAGTGACAATAGTCTGTCTGATAAACTCTACCTGGCAAATCACTTGATTGAAAGAAAAAAACAGACTGGAATTACGAGGAACAACATGCGTGATAAACTGATGTCATTGAGGCCATGACTCGACGCTTTCCTGGACTTATTTGAGCTGTTGTATATCAACATTGCCTGTCACATTGTCGGCTAAAAATAACTAGCACACTGCTCTAAAGGAAGTCGGCTCAATGATAACTAAATAACTGGGCATTGAGGAAGTGAAAATCACAACGGTGTTCTTCTGTCACCGCTTGGCGAATGGCCTTTACCTTTACAATGACTAAGCTGTCTGTCACTGAAGGACTCGAGTATTATTCTTTGGATAGTGTGTGCATTGCGTCATGGTTATTGTATGCCAGCTCATATCGCATACATTGGTAATGGTTAGCTAATAATGAGTGTCCTTTAATAGGTCCCCAAATCTGTGCCATCAAGAATGAACGTATGCGTACATTTTGCCATGTATTCAAGTGCTTTTTATGGTCAGAAGAATAGAAAGGCACTCAATAAATTTAAGTCTGTTTTAGTGTTGAGTGCAGTTTGCCCAGCCTTGCAGTTACAAAGTACAGACATTCTTGTCAGTGGTGCCACTCATTTTATAGTGATGGTTGTCTATGTGGTAATGTACTGGCTCCAACTCATAACATTTTCATTCCATATAGAATTGATGATGGGATTCATTTTGTGAGCCTAAAGTATTATTTTAATGCATTTGAAAAAGTTGTGCGGACGTAACTGTGCACAGCTGCATGGGGTTGTGTCTGAAGTCGGAGTTAGCGCTGCCTGGACAGCTACATGGAGGCAGTCTTAAGCTCACTGAAGCACATGCACGCATCTAACGCTGATTTCAAATGGATTTCAGAAGAGAAAAGGCAGTAAAATGTGAATGATAATAAAAACACTTATCGTTGCTGTCATGGTCTGGGTTTTCGTGTCTTGTTTCCTGTTTTATTCTTGTCTTTTGCGTCCTCTGTTTCCTTGCACTTCCTGTCCCTGTGATTGTCTGCTCTGTCCCTGATTGTTCATTCCCTTCACCTGCCCTCAGCCACTCCTCTGCTTCCTGTTTGATTGCAAGCCCCGCCCTCATTGTTTCCACCTGTGTCTCTTTCCCCTGTGTGTTTAGTCTGTGTCTACTCCTTGTTCTGGGTTTTGTTCTTCCTGTATGTTTTTTGTCCTTGTTTTACTTTTTGCTAGGAAAGGAGAGTTTTTTTCACCTCGACTTCCGTTTAGTCCTCGGCTCCTGAGTCTCTGCCACTTCCCCAGAAACGTTACAAAACGGGACAGTTGTAAAGTTTCGTCATTTGTCTCTCGACAAAATGTTTAGCACCTGCTAATTAAGCTCCTCAATAGCCCCTCTGCCCAGCTGCTAAAGGCATTGTGCACTTCCATGTTCTACGACACTGAGTTGAAGCCTGCATGTCACTCAGCATCTGGCCTGGCAATGTGGCCTTGATCATGAAGCTCTTCTTTCCCTACCAGATACAGATAGATTGCTCTATTTCTAACTTTCGATTTAAGGATGAATATAGTATCACATTTACATCACAATGATCATTATTATAATTTCACTTAACAATCACAAATGTGCGAAAGAATATCTTTACCATGACTTTAGCTCCTGCCCATTTTGAAAAGAAAAAACCCTCATATTGCTCATCACTGTATTTCTACAGTATACAGTTGCAAACGCCAGGAATATCTCCACTGGAGTTCAGCCTCGCCGAGCCAGCAGCCTGCACTAGGCGGCCGTCTAATGGGCTGATGTGGAGCACAACAGGAGCAGGCGTTCCTAATCACCCGTAACCGAGCAGCACTGGGCTGTACAGTAAGAGCACTCAGGAGCCTCGTGAAATCTAACCCCGATCTCATTTTGTAACAACGTGCTCTTCCATTCTAACTTGGTATCACTGGTGGGTGGGAATAATAGAGGAGCGAGACAATCTTCAAGCATGCAGTCTGATTTCAGTGGTTCTCTCTCTCTCTCCACCCTAGTGGCTTTAATATATTTGTTACAGAATCCCCCGATGTCTGCCGTTGACCCGCGAGCATTGTTGACCAGCTAACACAATCGGCTTTGGCTTTGAGATTTTCAATCGAGCTCACATTTTAAGTCTTTCTTTTGTTTTGTTTTTTGCTGCTTCTTCTGAAGTCACTCCTACATGCATGCAGATGGCCTGAGCTGGCCTATTGTTGAGAGAGGGAGAGCCAGAGAGACTGTACTGATGCTTCACAGCGCTTAATCCTATTGGAAGCTAGGCCGGCTTTTTGTTTCCCTGTGTTGGTCCTATCAGTCACACTTAGATGAAGCCTGAGGGGAAGTAATATGGGTAGATTGGGCCTGAGTGGCATGGGGAAGTTGCCAGTGCAGATGGGGGACTATGAAGTAATACTGTGTGAAGTGCCACAGACAGGGGTTACATTGTTTGTGGATCTAAGTGTAATGGTAACGAAGAGAGATGAGAGAAATCTGATACTCAGCGAATGGAAATGTCTCTGACTGTCTCACACACACACACACACACACACACACACACACACACACACACACACACAATACTCTCAAGAATGGCCCTATGGATTATGCGCTGAAGCGCTTGCTTGCGATAAACATCAGTCGGCACTGTGCTATTTCTGCAGTGTCTCCACTTTTTAATGTTTCAAGAGAGATAGAGTGAAACTTAGAAGAATAGTCCTCACTGATATGTTATGAAGGGAATGTGCTGACATAATACATCGTCCATGCAAATCGTGGATGCCTTCGGATAACTGTGATAGGCTACACATCCACATGCCGTATCAGTGGGTAATGGACTTCCTCTGGTACACATTGAATAAAGACTTGGGAAGATGGAGAGGCAGATAGGCTGGCATTTTAAAATGTCTACACCTGATTCGGGTTCTATCGCTTGGTGGGGCAACCGTGTCAGCGGGATGATTCAGTATGCCTATTTTTAAGCATCTGATCCACCAGACAATATTAATGCATGGCTAGCTCATTTTGTACAGGATGTGCGGTGACTTTTAAAATATGCAGTGATGAATGTCACATTCGGTGAGATAGTGCATTTCAGTTTCGTTGCAAATAAATTAAACAACGATGTGATCTATTTTCACGTCATTTTATCCTAAGTGCTATGCTGTAATAAAATCAATAAGTGGACCTTTGACAATGCTTGTTATCTTAAGAGCTAAGCAAATACATCAAGCGCTTTCTAAAAACAGCTGTTCTAAAGCCCAGTGAGCTACATAATGAGAAATATGATTTTTAAAAAAGAGAGAAATGAGTTTTCATATCCTAGCCTATCCGAGTGTCTGACAATTTTGAGGAGAAAAATAAACGGTGGGGACTGCACTTTTAATGAATTTCGGGAAAAAGCCATCAATAACACTCTTTAGTACAGGACGGTACAGATTAGTCCTCGATCCTACAAGATAAAACAGCTCTTAAGAATCAGAAAATAGCTCCTTTTTCTTATTCTATTTACTAATGAAGATTTATGGCGGGTGTCGAAAAATCAGAGATGATTTACATAACGCAACGGGTAGCCTGCCACCAGTGGAAGTAGAGCGATAGAGAGCGAAGGAGAGAGGGCTATTAAGAGCTTTGAGGTTCTTCGGCAGGCATGACACAGCATTAATATGCAAACATGCAGTATCTGCCTGGGTGTGTGAAATCATTTTGGGCAGACAATCATATCTGCCAGATTCATGACTCACGACAACAGCAAACAGTGCACACGATATACTAGTGATTAATACACTCACACTCAATGCCTGCAAGTAAATAAGTAAAAGTCAGAGGCAGAAGCATTTCTAAAAAATCAAACAAGCTATTTTGTTTATCATTTGCATGCTAACAGCTAAACCTTGAACTAGCCCATAACCCTGATGTTCTGCCTGGGGTCCTGAACCTATTTATTCCACTTTCACATAGAAACACAGAAGACCGCCGAAACAGTAACTTCTATACTCGGCAAGATAGTCATCGAAATTTCATTTCACTTTGCCTTTAAAAAGACCCAAGAAGCAGGAGGAAATGTAAAAGCCTGAAGCTTGGAACATCAATCATGAATGTAAGCACGAGTTACACACAGTTCACCTGTATGGCCGCCCGTCCTAGATAGATAGATGTATACTTTATTGATCCCGCAAGCGGAAATTCCTGCTATGCCCAGGTTAGCTTTAATCATCACTGATCCTTCACTACTATTCAGAAGCTCACATATCCTTCACATGACCAGAACGCCTTTGATATGGGTTAGATGTGAAAGGTGTGCCTCTCATTGCTGATCCCTGGCCACCACTAGGCTGACCATCCCAGTTATTCTGTTCGCAGTCCCTGGTTTGTGAATTGATTATATTGCCTCTTTAAACTGGTGTCTGGTGAGTGGCGCTCTCTCTCTTTCTCTCTCTTCTCAAAAAAGCTCCCATCAAATCAAATGTAAATCTAATATGGGATGGGAATGGATAGTGGGTGAACTACGGTTCGGAATGATGTGTGCAGGTGGTGATTTGATGTCTGCTGCGATGAGTCCGGAGCCAAACGCATCCCACTCGTTCTCCAGTGGGCTTCGAAGGGTCTTATACAAGTCTTGCGCTCCTCAAGCCAGCAGGACTGCCATCAGGCAAGAGGAGTGAGATAAAGATCCAAGTTCAACTCTCTAAAGTACAAAATGAGGAGACATTAAATGATATCGTAGTGTGTTAGTGCGACTAATTAATGCATGTAGACTTTACAGTACATCTGCACTCTGTAGACCTTAAGCATCACACTTCTTATTTTGTCGCCCTACTGCGCATTCTTCACACCTTTCCTCGATCTCATTTCATATTTCTCTAATCCGTTCCATCTCTGTATTTCTCAACACCCGGCCACGTCTAGACAGCCACCGTTGTGGCAGACTTTGCCGATCGATAAATCCCCCGGGGAAACACGTGCAGCACAGCTGGGCAGAGTTGTTTTCCCTGGAGCCACAATCCCACACACATATGTACATAGATGTTGACGTTACATATACTGTCAAAGATGAATATCAGCCCCACAGGCATCCCTGCTCTCCAATCAATGCCCGTATGCTAAATGTCCTGTGATGTTATTATTGTATGCAAGCAACGCCGGTAGGATGGAATTTCAAGGAAAAGGGCATCTGAAGGGCAACTTTAGAACATATCCTATGAATTACTTATTGTGTTTTTCAACTGACTTACCCACAGTCAACATTCTCATGCTTAACCCGTCCCATTCCAGTCTGCTGGGATTTATAAAAAAATCACTAACCCCAGATCGACGAACTGAAGCATTGCATCCTAGCCCCACAGCCCTGAGTCTTAAGGGCCTGTTGACATGCAATTAAATACAGTAAATAAATGTTTCAATATTTCCACACCCTATGACCCTATGTTTTTTCGTGTGTGAAGCAGTAAGTGAATGAAGAATGTGAGAGTGAGCACAGAGATGGAGAGATGGAGAGGCAACATGTGACAAGACAAGGGACATGGGAAAACTGAGTGAGTGAAAGGAGTTTAAATAGAAAAGACAAGTCAATATTTGTGCTTACTGACTCAGAAAAGAAATTGCCTCTATGAACAAAAATGTTAACTTGTGAAATTATTAAAAAAGGGGGGCGGGATGGATATACTGGATGGTGCATAAACTCAGTGAGCATGTGGCAACCATCTTGTGCCCATTGAAATATTTAAGAGGGTTGTGCAGTAGAGCAATGTCACCAAGGGAAATAAAATACATCCAAGACGAAGGACTTGCTCAAGGTCATTTATTTCTTCTTTTCTTACCTCTCCTCACGACACCGTTTTCCTTGAATCACACTGATATTCCTCGCAGGTTTTCTTGCTTACAGAAGCAGCACATGATTAATTTGTTCTAAGAAGGGTCGGCTTGATTTTTCAACAAAGCAGGAGATATGTATCTTAACGGCACTGATGTGCTTTGTAGGTAGAAAAATATATTGTCCTATCTATCTATCTATTTCTATATTGTTTCCCTTTTTTTTGGTCAGTTCATAGTGTCACTTCTTTAATAATTAGTTTGTGCCTTGAAACAGAACATATCACATATTATTTGAACATATTTTTCCCTTTTTCACCTCTTCCAGGCAAAAAAAGCCATAATTAATAATTGCCTTGACTCTCAGGTTTGAAAAACCTCTTGAGGATGTCAAAGCAACTTTGGAGCAGCAGGCAGAGCCTTACAATTGTTGTTCTGTGTGCAGCCTAGATCTCCTCCTCCTGAGAATGGCGTCTCTCCAATTCACCCCATTGCTGATGGCTTGTAAAATCCTAGTTCCTAGATCAGCAGCTTCTTAAACATTCATCATTCCCTCACTTCCCTTTAGGTGCAAGCTCAGCTTATATCAGAGGATTTGACAGGGTCTTTTGGAAAATTTAACAGATTCCCCCCACGGCCACCACACCATTTCCTCAAAGAGCATGGTTAGGTAATGCAGAAATTTCCTATTACCCATTTATTCTTCTCACTGATCAATAGGCTCGCTGGGTAAAGAAAAAGATGTGTGCTTGCTACATTTAAAACCCAGAAAACCCAGTTTACATCGACTCTCCTGGCCTGCTTTAAATCAGCCAACAGTGACAAATGAGCAGATTTCCAGTTATCAAAACCTCTTCAGAGCCAGCGGGCTATTTGTTGCTAAATATAAAATCAATACAGAACAAGAGATCCATTCAGATACAAGTCCTCAGGAACATTTTCTAATTAGTCCTGCACATTTGTGTTGGAGAAAAACGTGGCATTGGACACCAAAGATTCACCAGCTTAATAAAAAACTGAATTACACAGCCCATATTTCAAGCAAATAATTGAGGGTAGCAACAAAGCAGTGGCCTCCAGTCGGTCTGCCCTAGATAAGTGGGTTAAGTAACTCCATGCAGTAGCAACTATGTAATCTGAAACACATGTCCTTCAGAGCTATCTTCACCTGCGTCGCAGTCTGCAGGCTCTTCTCCTCTTGTGCAAATTCATTCTGATTGTATTTATTCCTCTTTTAAAACACTTGCAGTGGAAATCAAGTTTGATTTCTTTCTCCAAAACAATGCTAAAATATAAAATGTGTTTATCTTGTTTGCGTATAGTCACCCAAGGTTGGTTCCTACACAAAAGCACCTCTTCCCTCCTTCCCTCATTCCCTGCCGTCGCTGTCTGTTGACACATCTATAAGTGCTCAACTCCATGGCTACTCCTGTCGGAAAGTCCACCTAATAGAATTCACTGCATTCCAAGTTCTGTTTGCATTTAGCAATTGTTCCATTTGTGTTCTCACACACACCGTTAATCCGTTCCCCCGGTTGTCATTATCATGGTACGGCCCAATATTGAAATGGCCTGCCTGACGACATCATAAAGCACAACTCTACTCTCTCCAGTCATCCACCTGCTCTTTGTTTCTCCGTGTGATTGCAACCTTTGCTATATCCATCCATGAAAACAAACATCCCACTGATAGGGGGAATGAAACCCCAAAGGCTTTGCATCTAAAAATTATTTGCTGGTTTTCTTTATGTCAGCCTTTATTCAGCGCAGCCTACCAGCACGAGTTGGCATGTTGGTTCTTTGGGTGGGAAGTCTGACTGGAACAGTTGCTGGTTTGTCACTGGCAGGCTGAGCTGAGTAAAGACTGATATAGTGCCCAACATGACTGCAGCAAGGGCACCAAGACCATGTACGTATGTGTGCCTCCAAGGGCTGGTAGTAAATAATGTCAGAATAAAAAAACAAACACTGTCTTATTGGCAGTATAGCCATGAGTTTCCTCTGAAGATAAAAACATTTACAATCTTGTCCTTGTTTTGAAAATTCAGAGGACTATCTCGAATCTGTTCTCTCAAGTTTTCCCACTAAAACTGGCCAGTGTGACATGGAGCTGAGGGCCAGTTGGGCGACGCGGTTTAAATAGCACTCAACAATGAGAAGAAAAGAGGTTTTGAGTAGAATATTGTAAAAAACAAAGCTTTATTTCAAGAACACACCGTGCTCAACACTGTCCAATAACAACTATCAACACACTGTAACTTTGGGCATGAGAGGTTCAGAGCAGCTTTAAGGAACATTGGGTTGGGTTTCAGAGGTTTGCAAAATAAAAGAGTTTCACCCTCACATGAAAGCGGTTCAGAGCAGAATAGAGTCAGAAAGAGATCACATGTTACATTGGGTGTTTGACAGAGTAGACCCACTACTGGAAAGAAAAGTAGCCTCCTCTCTTTAAAGTTGGCAAACTTCTCAATAACTCTCTGGTGAAAGTCAATCATGTCTGTGACGAGCCTGCTTCTATTATTCTTGAGGGAATGTGTCTGTTTTTCAGAACTTCTTCATTGTGTTTTCGATGCCAGTTCGGTCTCCTTCTGCTGCTCTGCTATGCAAACAGGGTTAGCTTCATGCTGTTAGCGAGTTAGCTCCATGCTCTTAGCTAGATAACTGCGGCAAGATTCGTGCTTTACACTTGTCTGAAGCTCTTTAGATCCCTCACCCCGTTGTAGTCCAGAGAGTTTCAGTCCCAGGACTTTGGAACAACAGACAGGGGAAACTAAACAGCGCATTACTCACTGAGCCTCCAGCTAACAGCTCCGTTAGCTACCTGCTCCCGTAGCTCCGTGGAGCTCTCTGGGCTGAGGGAATGATACCGGTCTCTGATTGGCCGAATAGTCCAGTCACGTGAAATAAGAAACGATGTCATTGGCCAGGGCGCAAATGTTTGCGCCCCAAGATTCACGTTTCATCTGCCAATGAGAAGCCGTCCTTGCCGAAACGACCGTGAAATGTTTGCTCGCTGCCGCACACACACGTTGGGTCGGCGCCCGTAAAACAGGGAGGGGCTTCTCTCAGTGAATGAATGGCGATATGTTATTTATGTCACATTTAACTTAAGTGGTTGTTGACAGGCTGACGGTCTCCCACACACATTTAGCGCATCAACACGGTTTATTTGCTATTTAAATGATTTGGTATATAATGTTTTTTGACAGTATATATTATATTTTTCTTTTTTTTTTCATCTCAAATTTTTAAGAGGGGCGGCGCCCTAGCGCCCTCTATGGACGCACCGCCACTGCTGAGGGCTAAACTAAAAGTGTATGCGGTGTGTGTGTGTGTGTGTGAGTGTTAACGCACACGCCTTTGTGAGATTTTAAAATAAAGAGTTGCTTGGTTAATCACCCTTTATCAAACGCTACAATCGGCTCACTTGCAGTCCCCTTCAACGATTAGGCTGACTCCGCCAGAGACACACTCATGACTTTGCTCATCCTAACAGAATTAAACCTGAAAGGTCTCGGCTATTGGAAGGATCCCTTAGGAACTGCAGCTAAATGGCCTGGAACCAGACATTGTAAAGGGGCAATCAAAAGTGATTTGATACATGCCGATGGAGAACTAGCCAAGAAAGTGCACAGAGACAAAGCAACATTCAGCATTAAAACAACTGTTTTAGAGATTACGTGAATAGTAATGCAACCATATTGAAATCTGAATCCCAAAATGTCCATCATATTTACGCTCTTTGGTCCTCATAGCTGCATTATAGTGTGAACAAATTGACTGCTATTTACATCTGTAGGTCATAATACACTGTTTAATTACATTACATCTTAGATGAATGCCAGAACCATACAGCTGAAGCCAGATGAAGAATTTAAGATTTATTCACCATTATATTTTTGTAAATAGAAGTAAAACAGCAACTTGGAAATCAAAGCTTTTTATGAGCCTTATATTGACCAAAATAAGATGAAGGAGGAACCATGCAAGAACCAATGGGTGAAATCTCAACCACCTCAGAAAAGAATATGCTCGGAAAACAATGAGAAAAATAGAGATAGAATGGATGCATTATGATAATAAAAAAGAGGCTTTCATGCAAGTGAGAGCCAGACCAGAAGGTGGAACAACAGAAGTCGATGTTTCAAAGGAAAAGAGCATTCGGGATGCAATTGGCTTGTTCGTTCCAGAAACTAGAAATAGTCTGGAGCCTTTGACTTATTTTAGATTAGATCTCAAAGATTATCAAGAGGTGACGGTTGACAATGTAATTACAGTTGGTCAAATGTACACTGACACAAAACTCCCTCTTTTCATGTTTTATTTGACTACACAGAATAAAACAATAAACAGGCCACACCGTCGCAGGGTTGGCTCCATCTTTGGAGAGACAGGTGAGCTCTCAGAATCCGTCTTCCACTTCTTCCCTCAGTGTTGCTACAGCATCTGCTACATTTACAACAGTCGACCCCGAAATTATATTTCTTGAGAGCACTACAAGCGATGACAATTTGAAATGTGCACTCTATTCCACACAGGGTGGGAGTGAGAATGTTTTTGAGAGCAGCAACGTTGCAAGGAGACTTTTATGAAAATGAGCAACAGATAATATATTTCCTGTTTCACCACAAACCATGTCATCCAGTGAGAGGGTGAACAGAATATTGGTTGTTCACACAGGGCAGATACTTCCATAGCTTATGGCACATTTCTGCAATGACGAACTTCAAGATGTTGACATCAAAGTCCAGCTTGTTCTGATAGATGCAACACTTGAGATGGGGTATGATCATGAAGGACTTGTGAGAGATTGCAACGGGAAAAGCTCTTAAAGTGCCTTTTCTCAGGCATGATTTGGACAGAAGCAGTGGGAGAGTGTAGGTTTTGGTTTCCTATCATTGCTTTTGGATGGGCGAGGGCGAAATATCTTCCTGTGAAGATCGTGCCTGTCATAAGCAAGCTGCTTTTGGATATGTGAAGAGTGATGTTGTGGGCAATTTCTTCAAATACATGCCTGAGTCTGAGCGTACATGTGTTTGAATCGTGGGGATGAGATTTTAACCGCGTCGACCAAGACAAATAAATTGAGATCCTAGATCGCCACAGCTGCAGAGGGTTACCAACAGCCAGCAATGTCAAGGAAATCTTCCAGGAATGTTGTGGCAAAATGAAGAGCAGAGAGACGTTTATTTGGCGAAGCAACCCAGCGGGAAGTGTTTTAATGAGCACACGGCAACAACCAACAAGTTGAACAAATCCATCTTTTAGAATATTTAGCACATATTTGTAATGTAAATTCAGCCCCTCCCATCAGACCTTTCAACCAATCACATAATTTTTTTTGAAGAACCAGGCACATGATTCACTCCGATTGGATCAAGGTGACGGTGACCCAACCGCACTAGATAACAAGGGATCGTAGTCCGCTTTCAGGAAACATCTGTTAGATAACCAAGTATCAAGGTACATAATTATTTATGCTGGCTAACTCTAAGGAGTTCAACCTAGGTTATATGATTTTCCCCAACACCAAAAGGCTGTTCAAGAGCCTTCCTATGTCATTTAACAATGGGCAAAGATAGTCAGCACAGCCTTCAGGACCTCACAACTAAATACGAAACCATGCAACCACGTGTGAGAGGTTGTGAAGTCTCTCTCCTTCCCGGAGACAATCAATGTCCCCGAAAAGGACATTCAGAAGTACCTCAGCACATATTTGAGGAATGTTGATATGCAGCATCTGTGTCTGTTCCTCAGGGTCAGATATATTCCTGTGGAAAGACATTATCTAGTATCTCATAATTATGAGTTAGTAAGTCAAAATTATGAAATAATATGCCATAATTATGAGATACTAAGTCATAATTACGAGATTATATCTCGTAATTATGACTTACAAGATAATTAATGTTTTTCCTCAGTGGCGGTAATGGGCTTCCATATTATGGAGTTCCACTGGTTGCCTCAGTTGTGGAAGTAATTTCACCATTCACCTGCAAAGTTTCATCATAGGGAGAAAATGGTGTGTTCAATTGCCCCTGCAATCTATATTCTCAAATGATGGAAACTCTATTCTACCTTTAAAGTTCTTAAATGATTTACACTGTTAACCGAATGCTAGCATTGACAGATTTACACCATTTTAGCTAACTGCTCAGCAGCTTTGCTGTTTTCTTCCATTCAATAGTCTCTCAAAGATGATAAATGAAACAGTTTTGATGATGGACATAAATGAGCTGTCCTAGAAATGAAGCTTCATGGCAATGTAGCAATACGATAACTTTTCAACATCGGTTTTCATTCAAAAGCAGTGGGAAATAGGGCTTCCGGGCAGGCCCATTAAGTCCAATAAAATAAACAAGACTGGAAGCCACAGTGACAGATGTATTTGCTGACAGGCACCATAAATCAGCTTGAAAGGCAACTATGGAATGGAGCAGAAGCAAAGTGGTGTAACCGTTAGAACTGTTTAAGTAGCATTGAAGGTGGATCTTTAGAAATAGAATGCATCAAGTGGCCTTAATGCCCAGGAACATGCAGGGTCACATGTGCAATTGGTTGTTTCATCAAGCAGCTTCCAATTTCCTCTGTTCTATTTCATTCAGCATGAAGGCTCCTGCGGGGCTCGACTGAAGTGCTTCATTACGCAGCAGTGCAGAATTAATGTGCATGGCACAGGCGGGAAATTAAGAAATATAAAATACTTCCAAGATATGCTGCCCTGGTAAGTCAAGTAGAACTGCAGCGCTGCACGACCTCAACACTGACATTCAATCAGCACTGAGGGGGTGTTTGTGTGAGAATATGCCGCCTGACTGACAGTGCTAAAAGGGGTCAGGGAGTCTAAGGCTATTGATCAATACATGTGGGCAAGTATACGCATGATACATGCCCGACAGCCACACAAACACACTCTGTATCTCTCTCTGTAGGGAATAGGCCTCCATTTTGGCTGATTTTTTCTTTCTTTCTTCACAATAAAATTGCCTAGAACCGCCATATTTACTGCCTTCCACACTCATTCCATGAAAGAGTGCAACATAATAGTGGCACGGTCTTTTGAACACAAGCTACACATCTTATTGTGCATCTACTACATCTATGATTGGGTTGATGTTATCTCGCCAAAGCCGCAACAAAGCATTCAGCCATCCTCCTCTCTACATTATTAAATGTTCCTGTCATTACGTCTGATGCCTTCTCTCAGGCATTCCTCTGAAAATAGAACACCTTTGTTCAGAGGTGAAAAAAAAGCAGACGGAATAGGAGAGGGTGGTGGTACTGGTGATGCTGGAAAAGAGATGGGTGTGAACATGTGTCGTGGAGAGGGGACATGTGATCAGATGAGCCAACCCCCGTGTGTGGTGCTAATGATGAGCCTGGAGGGGAAGCTTCTATCTGCTGTGTGTGAGATGGTGGCGAAGATGCTGAAGAGAAGAAGAGAGCATGGCCCATTTTGGGTAAGTACTAACACTTTATAGTGATGCACATAAGAGCTTTACATTACCTTGAACAAGTTCCAAAGAATACCGTCAGTTTCTTGACTTATTTTCAGCAAATTCAGTTTATTTCAGTATGCTATCAAAATCGACCTTCAGACTCCATTCTAGATGATCACATGTTCAGCTGGAGATCCGTTAGAGGGAACATATCAACTTTTTTCTTTATTTCTTTCTTTTGCATAGGGGCCCACTTTCAACTCCAGTTCAACGCCAGATGTGCATTTAAGAAAAAATGAACATTTGGTTATACGTGAAAAACAATTGATGAGAGCTGTTTTCAGGCTAATCGAGAAGACAAACAGCAAGCACACGCTGACAATTTAGGTGTCAGATAATTGCTTTTGAAATTCAACTACTGAAACATACGGATGTGTCTGTCCTTCTGAGAAGAAACAAATATGCCAATCATTTATGTAAACACACAAAAACATGTGGCAAAGCTCTTTAACCTTCGAATTACTGGAGTAGAGAGTGTTATAGAGATAGAGTTTTATACTTATAGAGACAAAAAACTCATCAAAAGGTTAAAGTTGGTGTTGTTGGCACAAGTTCCCAGGAAGAGCGCCGGGCTTTGAAGCCAATTTTATGTAGTGGCCAAATGTCAAATTATAATTTAAATGTCCATCATGTAAGGACATTGGCCTCAACTATATTTTTTCCCCATTTACGATGGCGGAGGCTTGTATGCAGATGGCAATTACTGTCACAACATATTTAGTTATTTACCAAGAAGGACTGAAGAAGCAAATTGCAAAATATATATGTTACATTTGTTTCATGCTAAAAAGTATGATTTCCAGTTGGGAACCTGTTTTTATTTTTAATGAAGACACATAACTTTCATGAGTTTCTTTGGGCTCAATTACTGTCTATTTATTGAACGAGGCATTCCTGATTGATGTGTGTTCACAGTGGGCAATCCATAGTTCAAAGCCATTCTTTCTTTGAATATGTGTATTCCACATTAATGAGTCATGGCTGTATTTGGACCAATACATTATTAATATTGTTAGTATTTTATTTTAATTTTTTTAATGGTTTATTTAATAAGGGACAGTGCACATTGATAACAACATTGCAGTAAATGTGCCAGAGTTAGCCAAGAGGCTATTTTTCATCTGTAGTCCCAAAATATAAATGTATGCCTGCACACTATATGCATGTATTAAGCACACAAGATGAAGTCCTTGTGCACCATTTGCCTTGACAATAGAGCGATGAAAGGATGGAGTGAGTGCTGATTGTCATAGCTTTCGCCCGGTTTCCTTTCAGAAGGGGCCACATTCTGATTTACTTTAAAGGGACCAAAAAGTAACTTGTTTTTTTAAATTATTTGATAGATTGTCATACTCTCCTGCTTTAGTTCATAACCATGAGTTAGCTTGCATGCTTTAAATGCTAAAACAATCTGTGGCTCAACAAGATTAATCACATTTGTATAATCTAACTGCTTTCTTACCTAAACCCCTTCAGCAACTGATCTAACTAATCTGTGAGGACACAGGATTCTCATGTTAGAAACACACCGCAGCTGCCTCCGTCAGGGGAGGAAGTGCACTGCACACTTCCTGCTCTCAGCATTACCTCAAGCTGTATATTTCACTGATAGATATCATTCTACTCTTCACTCGTGCTACTTTCCCCTCATTCCCGGGAGATACTCGGCTGCTTGTCCATTCCTAAATGGGAGTGATTCAATAGGATAGGACCTCTATAACAATAATAATCTGTTTGCGGTCTCTACAGACCTGCTCATAAACAAGAATGCACTCCTGCACACATGTGGGCACACGCCAGAAAGCACACAACCTCACACACGTGCACACACACTCGACCTGTACCCTGCTCAAGTTAAGATGCCGGCACCATTTCTGCCTCATCTCTTCCCCACTCTGCCCTTTGCTCCTCTCATTATCCACCGTTCTCTCATCCTCTGCCTCTTTTACATTTCAATCCACCGCCTGTTGCTCCTCGCCCTGACAGGGGAGTGAGCAGAGAGAAGGAGTGGGAAAGTTGTCCCTATTGAGTAGCTATACGCGATTCCCGTTTGAAAGATCCAATCCCGACATCATGTCTCTCCCAACCTCCTCTGCTCTCACATTTCTCTGTGGGAACCCATTTCCTGCCTCCTCTGCACGTCTGCGACTCGGCTCCTCTTTTCTTCTTCTCTTCTTTAGGACTGCCCTTTCTTGTCTCACCCACATGGAAGCCATTTAATTCACGCTCATTAGGTTTTTTCTTATGTGTACGTTGTCATTATTCATTGTGTATTTACACTCCACACTGATGTAAATTGCAAACTGTAATCAGGTATAGACAACTGAATTAAGTTAGGGTTATTTTTGAGAAAAGAGGAGGGGATGCAAGTTTCTAACAAGCTGCCGCAATGATAACCCGATGTACAAACAACTTAAAACCATCATGCTAAATGCAGTGTATGCGCAAAACAGGCAAGTTCCTGGTCCCCAGTCCACCCGTCCAGCAGTGCACAGTGTGTGAAAAGCTGACTGTCATGGTCACCTGTTTGTCCTGTGTGTGTGTATATGGGTGTCTGCCTTGGCGTGGCCTTCCTTTCCCCTCCTGCTGCCAATCAACCCACAAACATGGAACCCGTTCCCTCATCAAGCACCACAGCATATCTACAAATAAAAATAAAAAAATACACTTTTATTAATCCCCAAGGGGATATTAGTTCTCTGCATTTAACCCATCCTTAGTTATTAAGGAGCAGTGGGCTGCAGTGATGCGCCCAGGAAGCAACTGGGGGTTCAGTGCCTTGCTCAAGGACACTTCGACTTGCAACTAATGGGGAGAGCGGTGATCGAACCCACAACCTTGCGGTTGCAGGACGGCCCTCTTACCCCACTGAGCAACAGCCGCCCCTCCCTCAACTCCTCGCCAGATTGTCAGTTCACATTCCCAGCATGACAACTAGAGCTTCTTGCATTTTTGTGTGTATATTCTTGTTGGTAAACTTGTGCTTTCCCAGCCACAGTCTCTCTGCGTCCCCGGAACTCTCGTGGAGAAATACTTCGCTAACCAGCGACCAGCCCGCAGAGGACGCCTTCACGGATGCCACACCACTTCTATCTCTGGGATGGAAATAAATATAATTGTCTATTACTCCTGCTCCGTGTCCTTGCTTTTGGGTCCAGCCACCATGACACTGACAAGCCCCTCTTTTAAGTTACTTAGCTGTTTTTATTCTTAATATTTATTTTACTATTTAATGTATAGCATTGATTTATCTGAATTCTTATTGTGATCATTAAAATCCTCACTAATTAAAGTATTTAAAGAATAACAATTTGTGCATGCCTGCAAACCTGCATTTTCTGCCTATGTGTGTTTGTAAGAGTATATCTGAGTGTGTGTTTTTGATCGTAGGCTGTAAGCTACTTCAGGAGTACTTTTTGCCTGCTTTATCTGCAGAGCTGGCTGCTCCAGCAGCAGAGCCAGAGCCCACTGCCCACTGCTTAAGTGGAAGAGGACTAATCCCTTTTCTTAAAGCCCACTCTAGTAAACACCACTTCTCCAAAGCCAGCCATGCAAACCCAGCCAGTCCAGTCTGGCCAACGGTCCCCAAAACTCTGCATAGGTTGTGTGCAACCTGGGGTTCCTTCATGAAGGGGGAAGTTATTGAGGGCGCCAGATGTCAAATCAAATAAAAACCAGTACCACGTTTCATTAAGAGTTGAGAGGAAATAGCTCTTTTCACATGCCAGCACTCGACAGATATTTGTACCTAGAATCTGATAGCAAGGCAGAGCACGCTCAGGTGCATATTTCTGCATGCATTTATAAATAAATAGGTCACATGCATGAACTTCATTTGCATGATAACAGGAGGAGGTATTGTTATGGGAAATGTAGCAACTTGAATTTGAACCTCTGATATCTGAGTTTATAGATAACTGCTATAAAAGGGAACCACAGTGGGTGAAATGTTCCTTAATGGATTTTCATTTATAGGGGGGGGTTTGTTTCCCAGCTTTTAAATATTTTTTCAATTGTAAAAATGATCTCCCTTCTAACGATTCATTATAATTGACAAAGACTGCACCTTGAATTAAAAAGTGCTTATCCCTGACTCATAAACCTTTCAGGAGTCAGCTCTGGTTCATGGTTCTGTTTTGCCACGTTTCTTTGTTTTGCACCGCAGAGACAGTTTGATAGGAACAGCTTTCTTGCCCCAGCAGCGCAACTGAAGGCCGTTATCTGCTTACGTTGCTGCTATGAAACAAGGTATTTAACAAGAGAAGGTCAGATGCAAAATAGAGATCTGCCAAATGCTGTGACGAGTCTTTGATGAGGAAATTCATCAAAATCACTGCCGCATGTGGCAGTGTTGTGATTTTTCACCGAAACACTTATTTTAACCATTTTGGGTACAAATGTAAAGCTGGGTGGTGGTTGGAGTGAAATTGTGGTGGATTTAAATTCAGTGGTCTTTGGATATACGCTGCACTCCACTCTGCATGGATGGTTGACTCTCAGGGCAAAGTTTACCCACATCATCCATTCCTGTGCAGGTAGGAACAGTGTGTACTGTGAACTGATTTGTGCAGGTTGGCCTTGCTTTTGATGGATTTTTAGTCTGTGCCACCAAAGCAGGAAAATGTGCCAATAATTTCTTCATTTGACCAAATTCTAGAAATGTGCGCATGCTAATTCAAGTTCCCATGAAAGTGATACTCAAATCCTATTGCATGTTTGTCATCTTGATTGTATATTTAGCTTGACAACAAGCAATTGTTGACAAAGCCACTATAAATAAAAAAACAGTAAAAGCCTTTACATGTATAACAGATGGTCCATTTAGCCTTATGTATTTCCTGTGCCAACAATTAAACAGAGTTCACTAACACTTTTTATTTTCTCTTCAAGCTGAATGACACCTCACACGCGACCTTCTGAGGTTGAATTAGAGTTAATCAAAGTTCAAGTCTGTTCAAATCCCCAAAGAGGACGCCGGGGAAACTGTGGATCGTAGTTAGAATAATCGTTCTGACACACATGCTGACAAGGTAGGGCATCACATGCCACAGCAGCCTGAGTGGACTAGGAGGAAAAGTGAGAAGATTGAACAATATCAGATCTGTTGAGTCAGGACGCGAAAAGTCCAGCCAGGATGTGTCGAGAGATTCCATTAGCAGTTCCTTGCTCATGCGAGACTCTTCTACGTTCTGTCGGCTCATCGATCTTTTCGGAGTTTTCCTGTAAAGGCAAGGTGGCGCTGGAGCGATGCCACTGCCAGATGTCGCTCAGCCAGATTCTGAGCTGGCACATGCTGCAGCGGCCGGCTGTGCTAGACCGGTTCTCTCCGGTCTGGTAGATGGGCGCGCCAGAGGAGCTCAGTTTGTTTGTCTGTCTGCACAGCAACAAAACTGCCCTGCCCACGACAGTCGACGCCAATATTTTGGCCACAATGCACGCATGTGTGTCGGACGCTTCAGTAACGACAAGGTGGAGAGCTGAGGAGACTCTTAGAAACACTAGACATGGTGGGAAAGAGTGTTTCTCCCTGCCATTAAACCCACACTGCATGTTGATCCTTTTTGACTGATCTAACCCGATACACACAACCACTGAGGCTATCTCCGACGGTCTGTCAGCTGTCAATCAACCTTGACTGTGCACTTCCTTTTTCCATTATTTCTTTTTAAAGCCAGTCACCACACACAAGCAGAATTGTTACTGTCTGTCAGAAATCTGTTAGAGGTGTAAACCTCCAATGTTTCTGTCAGGACGCACTAATGAACGTCAATTGCCATTTGTCACTTTCCCCTTCACACAGGCACACACCTGCACATGCACACACATACCATCTTCAGCTGTGACAGCCCAGGACGTTCTCTACGACACGGCAGGGGCAGACTCTCTGTTTGGGGACAGTCGGAATATTGTCTGCAGCCACAGAGCATAGACAATCTGAAGCTTGCTGTTTAGGTTGTGTTGCATTTCACAGAGAGGTAGTTTGTAGCCAACACAATGCACAACTCTGCTTGTATCTAGATTTTAGTTATCACACGGCAACATTCAATTGGAAATATGTTTTTCCGGAAACCACTATCTAACCATTATGCTGCATTGTGCATCCTGATTATGTTCTCTGTGCTAATATGTTCATTTTTGCAAAGTTAAATGGGGATAGAGTAATATTAGGCCTTTGCATTTTAAAGTGCATTCAATTAACGTTTTTAGTGATTGCACTGTAGGACACATGTGAATCCATTCTTAATCCAGTAATTATTGTCTGGCAGCTGTACTTGACTTTGCCCCATAAACCAGCTAATTCACTTCATCTGTTTTTTGTTTTTTTTGCTGGGTCAATATTTCCTTTGATTATAATTGGATTAGAGAGTTTTTGGGAAAAGGAAATAATCATCAGGTTGTGCTCAACCATCCAGTTAATGTGTCAACAGCTGTGGTCCATATTAAATACCTTTAAACATGGTAGTTCTTTCTACTGTAAAACAATCAATTCAAATAATTGTATGTACATTTTATAGTTTCATGGTCAAATGTATCTGACTAAAAAGTATATTAACTTTACTTCCGCATTGGTTCGGTTCACAGAGCCCCCAATTCTGCATGTCTAAAATAATCTACCATTTCCTTTCTGTTCTTCTGACCTCATAAAAACCCAATGTGCAATTATCCTTTTCCTAAATGGTAAACTCTTTTCATTACACCTAACAAACCATGTTGAGAATCAAACAAAAGTGATGTGTAATTTTGTCTGGCAAACTTTTGTAAATTAAAAAATCTTGTTGTAAAACAATTATCATAACATTAGTGAGGAAGCATCGAGCAGTTGGAAGGGTTTTTGAACCAGAGTGTTAAAAATAATGACTGGTGACGGATTTCTGTCCTCGGCCACTCGGCTGGGCGCGGGAGAAGATACGGTTCCTGACGCACTAACAAGAGATTCCATGCTTTGGGTGAGGTTCCCTTGCCAATACAACTGTGTCGGTGTTGTCTGCGGTAAAAACCGCGTGATCTCCCCGTCACCCACGCATCATTACCCGTGTAAGTTGCACCTGTTCCCCATATATAAACTACCTGCCACACTGCTCCACACAACCTGAGATATGCTCCATACTCGAACATAAAATACCGACTTGACTAATGGCTCCTACAATGACTCAGTGTATGAACTTTTCTTTTCCTTAAGATAAAGCTATGATTGCCTTAAAACTACTAACATCTTGACAGCGTTATAAGAGCACTTAACATCATGAAAGTCCTATTTTCTGTCAGAGAAAGAGCACAAGTTGAGCTTTATTTCCTATCTTTTAACCACCCTACTGACGGGTCTTGTTGGTCCTATATATGCAGCTCTGGCGTTTTGCCGCTTGTATGTTTAAGGATAAAATGACAACAGGAAGCCATGCAACATTGTCCTCCTCTCACAAACGCCATTTCTCCTCCTCTCCAAAAGACCCATCTGTTGTTAGAAATCTCTTTTTTGATGAGTATTTGCTTCTCCAAAGACTCGGGCACTCCAGAGTGTTTGTCTTCCATTCAAATGGCCCAGTATAAAAACCTCATGTTGTACCAACAGTATGTCTCAACCTGGTTAATATTCTAACCAGCAAAAACAGAGGGAACATTTGAAAGTGGAGTCTTTTTAAAGTGGTTCATTTATCTTGTGTGAGGAGAGCCAGCCCACACTCTGACACAGAGAGAAGACTTGCAAGGAAAATCTCCATCAGGCATCAGCAAAGCTTTCTGAGGCTTTTGTACGTCATTGGCTAAAAAGTCATTTGTATCGGTTTCTGCCGACTTTGTCCAGTAGAAACAACAAAAATGTCTCCCGGACTGGTCATAATTGTTATGACAAAAGGCATCTCACTCAGAAGTGCCGGTCTTATCATCAACAATGAGCCTACGATGATTAAAGTATTTTGTTCTTTGTTATTTTAGCTCAGCTCAAAGAAGCAAAAGGAAATTTAGAGTTAGAATTTGGATCCGAAAAAGACAAGAGAACGCAATCACGAGCTGGACCTCAAGTAGGTTTTTATAGGTGACAGTGAAGTTTGAAATTAACAATGATTAAACGCACAAAGACAATTAATGTGAAATTAATGACATGAAACAATATCAATTAATGAGAAAGAGAGGAGGGGTGTAGAGGAGCAGAGAAGGGTACGTGAGGGCTGGAGATGCAACAGGAGACAAGAAATGATGACAGTCGCTTCCTACATCCTATTCTCATCTCAACCCTTCCTCCTGGTTTGAGATTATAATGTAGGAAGTGAGCAATCTAAAAAGACAGTTCACACTCCACTGCATGGCTAAGGAGGTCAATTTGAGCAGAGCAACAAACGACTACGTTTAATGATTTATCTATCTAATCTGACGCAGATCATTAGGCAGAAGCCCCGGTACAACCGAAACAAGGCATGCATAAAAACATCAGTGAATCTGTTATCTTTAACAGAACTACAGTTTTCCCTCATCTACGTCACTTATATTTGCTCGGATACCTATAGTGGGAGGAAATAATCTATTTTTAAATTGAAGATTGCCAAAATCTGGCGTAATATGTGTAAATCCCATGTATTGCCAACTTCTCCTCATTTCTAAAGTTCGCCCCAGTTTTTAGATATTTGGAAGTGGGGGTGCTGAGCCATGCGTGATGGGCTGGAGATTGAATGATGGAGATTGAATGTTCTTATTAACAGTGACTGATCAGGACGGTGTGTGGCAGCAGGCAGCAGGCTTTTAGGGAGAACCAGTCTAGCTGAGATCTCACTGCTGGGCAGTTACCAGCAGGAAGGACACATAGTGTATATGGGGGGATGCACACTTTCCCCGCAGAGGGGGGCGACTGTGAGTCAGTGGATAGCAGGTCTGTCTTTCAATTTTTCCGAGCCGATGAGTCCTTGAGAAAGACAACCCTGAATAGCTCCCTGTAGCTGTGTCTAGGCCCAAGGTGTATGAATCTAACAGGATTGTAAGTCGCTTCGGATAAAAGCGAAATGACATGTAATGTAATGTCATGAATATGTGTGTCCTTGGACAGTGAAGTGTGCTAATGCTGGAGCTTGCCACATAGGCTCTATTATAAATGAGCATGGCTCACTGGGGCAGCTGGACTATGCATGGGGCAGCTGGGTAATTTGGACAACTGTGCAGATAGTGGTTTGTCGGCCAAGCTGTGTTAGCTCAAGTGGTAAAATGGGTCTGGGTCACAAGATGGAGGAGTGTGTGTGTCCATACGTATATATGCCCACCACTGTGCATGTATCCGCATGTCTCTGCAAGGACAAAAGCATCGGGGGCAGCTCTTCTCAAATCCTTGATGTAGACAGAGGGAATTAACTGGCCTGGAACTGAAATTGCCCTTCACTGAAATATTGATCATGCTCTCCAGCAGAGGGAGAGAGCACAGACAGTATAGATGGATACAAAGACAGAGAGATGAAACTGAGTAGTGCAACCTTCTGGCGGCGCACAGCATTACATAAACATGTTGTGGTTCTTATGCTCTGAAATCTACTGATCATTTGCTGGAAGGTCAATAGCTGCTGCTCAATGTATTCTGATTGATTCCGTGTTGAGAACACACATATGGAGGGACGTGATATGTAGTACAACTTTCCATAAATAAATAGACAATGTGCTGCAAAGGGAAAGGTAGCAGCGAGTGCGTCTACTCCAGGCAAATAAATTATTCAGTTTACAATCAATTTGTAATCTCAAATACTTTGCAGACACACACACACACACACACACACATTGCAAGTGTAGCTTTTGAACAATGATGTTGGACGAAGAAACAAAGGGTTGCTGTCCATTCGCACATCCTGTCATTTGAAGGGAATTATAGAGTCAAACATATCTGCATGAATCTAACTGTATTTTGGGTCAATAATGATGCGTAGCAACTGGTTTTGAGAGGGTATTTAGAGTGGAGTAGTGCAAAGTAAAACCAACCGGTGTTGGGTAATATTGAGCAGGCATACCGTCTATCATTCTATCATGCACAGCTTGACAACACTTGGCAGTGACGTTGGTACCGCTAATTGGCCAATCGTTTGTCGTCCCCCCCCCATGGTGCTCATTGGTTCTATTTCTTTTTCAACCAGAAAAAAAAGAAGCTGTTTCATGTCACATTGCCAGACGACGAAACAGTGGAAGTCGGGTGAAGTGGGCGGATTTAAAGGTCGAGACCCAGGCAAATGAGAAACAAAATTGCTTATAACAAATCAATTAGCACCATTTCCCTGTGATCCAGATGACTGAAGAGTGAAAGGGAGGAGGGAGAAAACCAGAGGCATTGGAAGGAGGGAGAGGACATGCAGAGAAAAGCTGAAAAGGAGAGGCCTTTGTCTTTCTTTCTTTCTGCTTCACTCTCATTAGGCAGGTCAGTGTGAGTGAGTGGAATCTCAATGGCAGGATGCAGGGAGGAACAGATGTAGAGAAGAGTGGAAATCCGAGAGGGGAAGTATACCATGACACTAACCTGAGCCTACACTATGAAGGAAGCTGGAAAGGTAAATATGGTCTTGTGCTGCACAAGGTATTATTGTACGTAAAAGAGACTGACGGTTTGGTTGACATTAGCTGGGTTAAAAATAATGTAAAGATGAGGGGAAATGACAATCTCTGTGACTGCAGACACAAGGTACCTTCAGAGAGATGCTGCAGAGGGCCCCACACTGTCGAGCTAACAAACAAACAGCGTGATGGTCTTTCTACCCGTTTCTGGTTGCCGTCATTCTTTTTAGAACTGATATATTTCCATTCAAGAGGTGTTGCTTTTCTTTTTGCAAACGGAATATTCCCTTTTAGTCATTTTCTCCTGTTCTCTTTGCTTGTTTTCAGGTTTCTGTTTTCAACTAGCGGGGGCCTGCTCGGCTTGTTTTGATAAAGTAACGAGACGTGAATCAGATTGGTGGATCGCTTCGCATGCGGAGCCCGTCACATACTAGCGACACACTCTGTGCATCAAAGCATCATTATCAGTCATGTAAATAGAGAACAGTGACAGTTTCTATTTCGTATCAAGCGTGAAACAAATTGGAGCGTGAAGATTTGGATTTAATCTGCCTTACTTGACGTCACACATCCTGCAATGTGACTGCTGTGCATGCTCACATCTCAACGTCGACGCTAAAACAACATATCGCACAGCCCTGGACTGAGTAGTGCTACTTTTGGTATTTTAAGTATTCAATTCAATTCAGTTTATTTGTATAGCCCATTTTCACATACAACAAATTTGTCTCAGAGGGCTTTACAATCTGTACACATAGACATCCCTGTCTGAGAACCTCACATCGGATCAGGAAAAACTCCCAAATAACCCTTCAGGGGGGAAAAAGGGAAGAAACCTTCAGGAGAGCAAGAGAGGAGGATCCCTCTCCAAGATGGACAGGTGCAATAGATGTCATGTGTACAGAAGGAATCATTACACACAAATTAAAACACAGTAACAATAGAATCAATGAATATGACAGAGTGTATGAATAGTTGGTAGTAGTCATATTCCACGATTCAGACCTCGATGATCCATCAGGCAGATATGATCTATGACGTCTCATAGGGTCCAATGAACCTGTAAAACGTGAAGTCAAAAGGACTCCGGGGAGAAAGCAGCGTTAGTAATGTGCAATGGAGAGATGAAAGTTCATCCATAAGGAGAGAGAAAAGAGGAGAGAGGTGCTCAGTGTATCCTAAAACGTCCCCCAGCAGCTATAAGCCTATAGCAGCATATCAAGGGGCTGGACCAGGTGAACCTGATTCAGCCCCAACTATAAGACTATCAAAGAGGAAAGTCTTCAGTCTACTCTTAAATGAGGTGACTGTGTCTGCCTTTTGATGCCTAGGTATTTATACATTATGTTATTACATTTACTTCAGTAAAATATCTGAATCCTTGTTCCAACACTGGTGAAATGAAAGTGAGATTGGAGACAAATCTGGGTCTGAGTCCTGCAGCTGTACTCTCATCCACCTCATCCACTTTCCTTTTATAAATGTATCACCACTTCCTGTCCCGACATTTTTTGCTACTGATTATAATTTCAATTGCAAATTTGTTGCAATCTAATGGGATTTGTTAGAGACAGGTTTGCAATGGAGGTGTCTTGTTTTTTACAAAGTGGATCAAATTTGGCCAATAACAGCCACTGACAATAGGCAACATGAACACTGAATTATCGTATGTTATATTAACTCTAATTACCTCTGAGAAATTCTGCTTTATTGTCAAATATTGTCTGACTGGGAGAAGTGTAATTACATTGGTTCTGCAATTTAAAGATTTTGATCTATGCTATGCCATAAACTCTTTCTATATATTATTGAAAATACACTGAATGTCTGACATAAAATAAGATGTGATCAAATTTGAAGACACTGCATCACCATCAACAGTATCTGGTGTGACAAGTACACTTTTGAATCCTGAGACATATTGGAATAAAAAAAAAAAAATGACAACCCTCTCTGTTCTTCAAAAGGAAGCCTTGAAGTGTCGCTGTCAGCTGTGTCAAGTTTCTGCATAACTATGGAGTAAGTCTGAAAAAGCATCGCTAGAGAATATTTGAGGAAGAAGTGGATTATGTGCCTCGAGCTCAGCCTCATCGTCATAGGCCAGATCTGTCATTCTGCAGGATTTGAAATGTCTTCCTCCAAGCTCTTGAAATGTTGATTTGTGCCATTTGGAGAGCCAAGCCTGTCGATGAGTCAACACAGGGCTAAATTATCTGCTGAGAAGAGCTTTCGCAAACTGATAAATCAAAGTGAGCCTGACTTTAATCGAACATTATCAAATGTTCTTCATACTGGAAATAAACTGAAAACAGCAATATAAGGTCTGATGATATAACTGATGATACTACAGTTAAACTCTTATAATGACAGAGAAGACTGTCGCACAGATTGGGCTGCTTGGTACAACAGGGTGCTTACTGAAATCTAAGGTGGTTTCATTAAATATTGAGCAGCATTTCAAACCAAACTGCCAGACTGTGATTGAGAAAAGCACACTTGAAAGTGAGAAAATCCATCAACACATTTGAACCTGCAAACACTGATGACCCATTTCTTTTTGACACCTGTTTCAACACTTCAGTCGAAAGATGTATTATAAAGACATTTATTATTCATTTCCTGAGCTTGTGGGTGCATGCGTTTACATTTGTGTGTGTGGTGCTTGTATAACAAAGATATATAACTCATGTAATGACCTCCAACAAAGAGATAATAATGCTCTCTGTTGACACTTTGTGTCATACAAGCAGAGTAATAAGAGAAAGGCATCAATGTTCACTTAAGGGTCAACATAGCTGACATTACATTAATATAATTTGGGGCTTGTTTTAACTAAAATGTTAACCCTTTCAACTGACACAATGCTCATATGCTAGAAAGCATATCTCTTTCATATGAGGGCTTGGTTGCCATGGTTACATGTGGTACTTTAGTCCAGTACAATAGTCACAGAATGGATTGAAGGCCTTATTCCAGCAGAACATAAAATGGATTTGTATAATAGTTTGTTTTTGTCTACAACCTCTCTCTAAATGGAGGCTTGCAAGCCTTAGCGGTGTTCTGATAATTTCCTGGACGACTCCCACTCTGAAATAAAGCTTCCGAGCCACTGTGGATAATTCATCTGATTCAAGTTTTTTTTTTTTTCAGGAGCTGTAATTAAATTTTCTTACGATCAAGGCACTATTACGGAGGGGAATTGGACACCGAGTGGAATTGCGAGACCATTATAATGAACCTTATTCGTATAAAACACATATCGCATGCCACCATGCAGTGCTATCTCACTTTGACCATGTAGTCACCAAATGACCTGACACAAAAAGAATGATGTACTCTGCTGTATGTAAGTGGCAGTAGCAATAATCCAGTTTAATATGAAACCTGGTCCAGATAATAAACAATGCAACACATGTTTGTTAATGAGGGAGGCAATTAGGCTGTGATTTTGAGTGTCCATGTGTTTGAAATTGTTAATTTCTATTTCAGGATACATCAGTATCCACCTCAGCTTTCTCTTTCCATGTAGAAATCTTACAAACCCTACTATTTTAGAGAGCATCACTTTGTTGAGAATAGTTATATGAGCTGGCAATCAAGGTTAGCAGCATACAGTAATACCAATTACAGGGAGAGAAAATGTACAGAAAAGCTTATGCTTTAAAGTTGGAAAAACAACCTTTGCAAATTGCATTTTGATTTGGGGAGCTGTGTCTTTGGCCTGCAGACAGAGGTGATCAACTCCTGTTGTAGACATTATGAAGGGGACCAAGAGGACATCTTAGGGTCTTGTTCATAAGTGAAAGTAAAATTTAACATTTGATCAAACACAGTTTGACAGTTCAGTGCTGCAGGTGCAGTCATGCAAACATTGTACCAGACAAAGTCTGCAGTAAGAAAGGCCTGGAGGCAAAGCTCCCAATTTACTAGGTGATATATATATTCGACACATAACTTACTGCCACAAGCTCTGGTTAGTGCCTGAGATGATAACATTGATCCTTAGTGAGAGGGTGATGGGCTTAGGGTAAAAACATTGCTCCATTAGCACAATATAAAATGCAATTGAGTGGGTTTGGAGGGCATGTGTGACTGGGGGTAGACTGTCTGGGAGGCAGTGGCGGGCCGTCAGGGCCAGCAAGGCCTTCTCTGCTGGCCTAAACATCATCAGAATATATATTTTTTTCAAAATATATTTTCCCACAAATATGTATTCAATTATTTCCCAGAGTAAGAGTTATTCTCTTAATTTCATAGCGTTCCTCTTGGTTGCGCTGCTGCCAGCGCCAGGTTGAGATTTGGAGGGCTGGTCTTTATGTTAGATCTTTTATCCAATCATATTCAGCCATCGTGTGTTGCCAGGGGGCTAAAATCTGCCCTTAGGCCTTCAGAATCAACATTGCGGGCGCTGGTAGCTTCAAGTGAATGGGAATGACGATGTTGTGTCAACCAATCAGCTTTAGAGTTGGCTCCTCTAGGCCTTCTAGCAGGCCCCGGAACCGGCACAGGAGCCAGCTAGCAGGCGGAGTGCTGCACGTCTTTTGATTGGATTACCAATATTGAGAGGCGGGTCCTATGGGCAGGTAGATGCAAAACCTCAGAACTAGGAAACTGAATTTGATAAAGGAATTAATTCGCGGACTACAAAGCTGTTTTTTCAACCCACAATGGCGGAAGGAGGAGAAGATGTCGATTTGGTCGAGCATATACTTGAAATCTGCTTTGGGTGCGACAATGCCCTGTTTAGTGAACAAACTAGTGCAAGTGACTTTTTTTTCTTCTTTTTCTCCGTCCCGATGCGCGCTGCAGAATGCGCGCATCGGGACGGAGAGCCGAGAGAAATGACATGCTGTTGTGTAGATACGATCAACATCAGACGGCTGTTTAGTTTAATAAATGAACAAAGACGTGCTATAGAGAAAATGACGGGGGCGGGCCAATTTTTTTTTATGTCATGCGATCTACCAATACTACGCCGCGATCGACGTATTGAGCAGCCCTGGTCTAGAGCCATGGCATCATAATGATAGTAATAAGAGGTGGATTAATTCGGGTGGGACTGTGTAGGACCTCACTGAAGGCCCAGGCCCCAGGCCCATGGCCCGCCACTGCTGGGAGGAGACCCAGGACTGACACAGAACAAGCTGGAGTGGATTTTATATATATCACTACAGTTTGAAAAACACATTTAGATCCACCTGGATGAGATAAAAGGAGAGGTTAAGGAGTGGTTCCTTGCTATCCGACAGCATGTAATTTGTACATTTGTAAAGGCTAAAGTGATTATGCTGGGATGGCTGTTTGCAGATGATGCCATCATTCTAGATGAAAACCAAAACCTCTTTGGTCAAATTCGACGGCTGGTCCGCTGGCTGTCTGTTCTGTGAGTTGCTGCAAAAATCAAGTGTTCATACACAGCCCTGTTTTCTTCCAGGACAGGGAAAAAGCCATGGATGTATAAAGAGTGAGGCAGTGGGAGTGAGACGGATGGTAAATCTGACACATGCTAATATTCTGAAGGAGCACTGAAATAAATAACCTTTCTCCAACTTTTAACTGGACGTTTACTTTTAGTTAAGGAATTTTACGCAGAATGAATCAACAAAATGGCCCATTTTGCAGTGTTGAGTGAGGATGAGCATTGGTGTGAGGTTTTCTCCATCCACGTGAGAGGGGATAACATGTCTTCAAAGTCGTACTCATGTGTGACAGACATTAAGAAGGATCATGGGATTAATGGTGAGTGTCAGCTGCATTTATTGCAGGTGTTATGTTGGGATATAGTGGTGAAAGAAAGTGTGGGCCACATATGAAGGCAGTTAATGTTCTTCTGTTGGTTGGCATTGCTCTATGAGGTGATAATTATGTTTGGACACAAATAAATATGCAGTGATGAGGTTTTCCTGCAGGTTGACTGGCTTCTGCATGATAAAATGAGGGCATCAGCTTAAAAAAACTAAGCACAATATAAATGTATAGTAGTTTGTGTAGTAAATAATTGACAACACAACCATTGAAAAGATTACTTCTTTGAAGATTGGTGGATTAATGAATTCAAGAATTGCGAAAATAGCTGGAAACATCCACACAACCACTTACACAATTGTTCCAGCAAGACGGAACCATATCAACACGAGGGCTCTGCAATGGCAACACATGTAGTGTAACGCCATAATTATTGGCGACATGGTGTCAGCTCAAAACCGTGATACTGTGCATCACAGAGTAATTTTGTGTTCATATTTCACAATGAGGAGAAGCGACATGCAAACAAAAAGGAAAACAAAATGAATCTAACAAGCTTTTGCTTGTTAAGTACGTGCTCTGTCTCTGGCTGAATGACAATGACGAGGCATCCGCTTATCACGATATACATTCCATTGTGAATAAATGAAGATGTGAGCGCACTGCAAAACAAAAAGGAAAATGGAGGAATTAATTCAATGGAATGAAATTCCTGCCTCGCCAGATTAGGCTGCGCAGCCAAGGTATGAAATGAAATGTGACAGCGTTTGCTTGAGCCGCGCTGATGCGGTGACTCGATCTACATGTGACAATCTCTCCATGCAGTGTCGACTGTGGTCGGCTTCCAGCTCCAGCCACAGTGTCTTGCATCATTAATGCAGCATCTCCCTGGCGCTGTGTTTTGGCTGCTTTCTCTGCATATGGGCAAAATAAATGCCAAGACGAACAGAGGTCAGACTACAGCAGAAAGAAAAATTTACACGAGAAATCTACATTTCTCTAAAAAATTGGTCACACAGCCATGTTTGCCAGAGGGTTCTGTAAAGTGAACTCATGTGTATCTGAAAAACGCAAGCCTTGCTCTGTTTTGAAAAGTTTGGCTGATGCAATAATAAATGCCGTATGCGGGTCTACTCCTAAACACAGTGGGAACTAGAATGGGCACTCGGTAGAGTGCATACCTTCGCATATCACAAGATTGGGCATTGAATTATGAACATGTTGGCATTAGTTGCATGCCAATTGGATACAAATGTACCGTGCTATGGTAAAAAGAAGAAGTTGACCTTTCCATGACCTTGACCTTGACCTTTGACCCGATTGATCCCAAAATCTAATCAAATGGTCCCCGGATAATAACCAACCATCCCACCAAATTTCATGCGATTCGGTTTAAAACTGTTTTTGTTTTGCGAATAACACGCATACAAATAAATAAATAAATAAATAAATACACGGCGTTCAAAACATAACCTTCCGCATTTTCAATGCGAAGGTAAAGATCAGAGGGGGAAATTCAGAGCAAGAGCCACATTCCTCCAGACCTACACAGTGTTGATAGGGAGGTGATAAAGATGGACGCCTGCCAACTACCTGAGTCATGAAGCAGGGATGAGTGTTGGAAATGGGAAAGCTGAAAAAATATAATAAGAAGCGAGAAGGAGCTGGATGGTTTGAGTATAGGCGCCACTGAGTTGCTCTGAATGCTGGGAATTGGAATGGGAGAGCCCTTGATGAGAGCGAGAGGATTCTGCTCACAGCTAAGGGAGACATGTTACACTGCCACATACTTTATGTCCTACTGTAACTATCCTACTATCCTACCCTTGAATTTGCTCTGGCTTTGTCACAAACATGATTACAAAGCCAGGGCAGCATCCAGGTTGTATTTTGTATTCTTACTCCAGAGACGGTGAGAAAAGAGAAGGCAAGAGACAAGTTAAGTATGTGTCCACTGGATACGCTGTTGAGGATACCCTGAATGAGCTGATGCTGTGACCAAGTTTGAAAGAGTCCTTATCACTCAGTGTTTACAAAGCCAGCTTAGATGTAGAGTTTCCAGAACAGAGAAATACAAAATTAAACTGATGTGAGGCTAACAGCATGACCTTGACATTTGAATGTTTTTTTTTTGTACATCCAAAAATGAATGGGCCTGCAGGGCATCTGCAGTGGGAATATGTTAACTGAAGCAGCAGTTTAAGTTGACAAACTGCCAGCCACAAAGTGAAGAAAATACACATTATGAAAACTGAAGAAGGTTTCAAATTCTCATTCGGTGTCGCTTGCGAAGTAGCCACGCTCTCTCAATGTCCTTCCCCCCCACGCTCTCGCAATGCCCCCCCCCCCCCACGCTCTCTCAATGTCCTTCCCCCCCACGCTCTCGCAATGCCCCCCCCCCCCCCACGCTCTCTCTCTGAATCTCTCCACTCACCGCGCTCTCTCTATGTCTCAGCCCCCCGCTCTCTCTATATGTATACAATATACACGTATGCAAACACCTTTAGGTAGTAACTACACCATTTAAATGTATTGTGAAATTATTTTTCTCGTAATTTTTGCACTTCTAGAGTCAGAGAGGAAGAACAAAAACGACATGATATGAGGGTAACACTTCAGATTAGTAGACTGAAAAGAAGAAGAAAAAAGCTCATTTGAATGTATTCCTTCTATGGGTCTCTGTTCTTCCCTCTGAAGTGTTTCCAGAATGAAGAGGGAAGGTACATGGACAAAATATTTAAGCATGACAGAGGAGCTGGAGTTAGTTAAAGCTACAAAGTACTGCTGTCAGAAATCCTTCTGCTCGGTCACACAGCTTTAGCCGGGCCTGCAAGTGACCTTGACTATGTACATATATAAATGTATGAACACATGGAGCTCGATATAGAACTATTTATATTAAGATACACTGGTGGTCCGATCTGGCTTATTCTTATATCCCATGTCTCAATACGCTACTTCAACATTTCATTTTGCAAGTGTCAATTGTGCTCTGGGAACAAGTGCAGATATCAGTTATTACCTTCGCATTGAAAATGCCGGAAGGTTATGTTTTGATCGCCGTGTATTTATTTATTTGTATGCGTGTTATTCGCAAATCTCAAAAAGTATTGAACCGAATCGCATGAAATTTGGTGGGATGATTGTTTATTATCCGGGGACCAGTTGATTAGATTTTGGGATCGATCGGGTCAAAGGTCAAAGGTCATGAACAGGTCAAAATCTTTCGCAGAACTCAAAAAGTATTTAACCGAATCGCATGAAATTTGGTGGGATGATTGTTTATTATCCGGGGACCAGTTGATTAGATTTTGGGATCGATCGGGTCAAAGGTCAAAGGTCATGAACATGTCAAAATCTTTCGCAGAACTCAAAAAGTATTGAACCGAATCGCATGAAATTTGGTGGGATGATTGTTTATTATCCGGGGACCAGTTGACTAGATTTTGGGATCGATCGGGTCAAAGGTCAAGGTCAAAGGTCATGAACAGGTCAAAATGTTCTTGAATCGCATGAAATTTGGTGGGATGATTAGTTATTATCCGGGGACCATTTGATTAGATTTTGAGATCAATCGGGTCAAAGGTCAAGGTCAAGGTCATGGAAAGGTCAAACTCTTTTTTTACCATAGCACGATACATTTTTGTCCAATTGGCATGCAACTAATGCCAAAATGTTCATAATTCAATGCCCAATCTTGTGATATGCGAAGGTATGCGCTCTACCGAGTGCCCATTCTAGTTATACTACATGTTTTCACATAAATATATCGTCATGTTTAAAACCGTAATACAGCTTTATCTATATTTATATCATATGAAATGTACAGAAACGTACATTTGATGACTGGGTAACTTTGTGGTTATGGTTTGAGAATGTATGTTTCTTGTATGTGTGACTCAAAGGTTAACTTCTCAACACTGCCTCCTTAGAGGGGGATCGGACATCACTTAGAGCTGCATTGATGCACTTTATTTCTCTGTTACTCTCATTGCCCCTCTTTTATTACCTTCGCATTGAAAATGCGGAAGCTTATGTTTTGATCGCCGTGTATTTATTTATTTGTATGCGTGTTATTCGCAAAACTCAAAAAGTATTGAACCGAATCGCATGAAATTTGGTGGGATGATTGGTTATTATCCGGGGACCATTTGATTAGATTTTGGGATCAATTGGGTCAAAGGTCAAGGTCAAGGTCATGGAAAGGTCAACATCTTTTTTTTTCGATACATTTTTGTCCAATTGGCATACAACTAATGCCAAAATGTTCATAATTCAATGCCCAATCTTGTGATATGTGAAGGTATGCGCTCTACCGAGTGCTCATTCTAGTTTAAACATGTTTTCAAAAAAGTTGACTGAGCATGCTTGCCCTCTTTCTAAAGTGTCCTGCCCAGCATGTCATAGAGCTCTACGGATTTCTACCTGGGACCTGCAAACCTCTGCTATTAGACACAACATCACTTTGAGTCAATTGTGGGTTCACCACTTTTCTCAAAGGATCATTACCAGTGATCGTTAGAGCAGCGAAGAAGGCACTTCATTCACTAATTCCCCTTTTAGTCTTTTTTTCTGCTCGTCGGGGGACAATAACCTTCTTTTAGTGACAAGTCCGTTCTAGCTGCTTGACCACCTCACAGCACACACAATGATTATGTATAAAAGAAAATCATAATTTTGACCTCCACACATTTTCTCGAAATTATTTTCTTCACGGATGATACACTTTTGTCCTCTCTGGGTTAAGACAGTAATCAATTTCTGTTATCTGCCTCACGCATTAGGACTCCAATTAACACTATCATGCAGACAAAAGCAGGGAAAGCATTAATTACTATAGCTATGACCTTTGAGTATAGTTTTCTCTCTCTTGCTGATGGCACTGCTTTCTGTCCCTTATCTCCATCCCATAACTATGTATCATGCCATATCATGCATTCTCAAAACACTCCGTTACATTAACCTTTGCTCACTGCGCAAGCAAAAGTCCACCATAAAAAGGTGAGGTCTCAACGGGGAAAAGGCCATTAAGTGGTCTACATGAGGTCTTAAACACTGCCCCTCTTCCCCCATGCGCACAAGGAGACGGATATCGCAGATACCACATGCTTTTTCCTCTATAGGTCCCAGAATATAGCTTTACACTTTTAAGATCTTTACAACACACATACCACAGAGTCCACAGATGCTTGTCTGAGTCACGAAAAGACACAACCTTTCAAAACATCAACCGTATGACTGCAGACCACCTTTCTAAATGTTCACAGTCAAGGAGTGTTTGGCACAGAGCCAAGAAGAATAATTCACTTTTAATATATTTTCATCCGAACTGTAAAAGTAACTGTGAAGCTGTACAATCAATGGTCTCAAGAGAAGATGCTATGTTCTCTTTAACTGCAGCTTGCAGACACAAATTGCAGCTTAGGCTGATAGATGAGATCATGTTGAAAAGCACTTGGACCACGGAATAGAAGACGTTTTGATACAATTGCAGGGATTTTTAATTTGAGTCAAACGTAGTTTGCATGTGTTTAGGGCATAACAGATTGCATAAGACCAATATTTATTTTAAGAGCATAGACTGTATACAAAAAGTGGACATAGTCATTCTGACCTCACCTTTTGGCTTGTGGACTGCTGTTTCAAAGCCTTAAGACTTAAAACTCGCCATCTTAAATTTTGGCCACCAATGAACGGAAGTAACCATTTCTGGACTGCTAAGGAGTGACGTAGGGAAGCCATACATGCTTCAGTTAGCTGTAGTGACCTGTCAATCATAACGTGGCATGCCCTCAAGTTTACCCTGCGTTATTGTCTATTTACTCTAAATAGGACCATGATAAACTCATGAACATCAGACTTTATTGAAGAGGACGTGAAACTAGCGATTGAGACCATACATTTAACTACACAATGTTCACTGAGGTAATAAATCAAGCGAGAAGTTGGATCATTGACAGAACTTCTGCATTGGCTTCAGAAAATGTAACTCAGCTGATCCATTTTGGGAAAAAATGTGAAATATTTGCCACGGAACATACTGTCATTAAAATAAGTATTTCAGTCATTTTACTCCATACTCAAGTGCATGAAGAAACTATGTAAAAATGTAGTAAACTGATCAAAACTTCTGCCAGCAGATGCTAATACAGCTAGGTATTAGTAATATTAAAACTGGGAATCTCAAATAAAACCCCTTTTTTTCTTATTCAGAGCCAACAGCTTTTATTTTATTCCAAACACCTCCACCCACATGCAGCAGAAGTAACCTCTAAAGTCAGTGAGATGGTGAATAGACTCCATTATGAGGAGGAACAACCAAACATGATCCAGCATCCCGCCGAGGCACTGGGCGTGTGTGTACTGGCCTCACCAACTGAAGAGCACGAGTTCCCTCTCTGGATCATTCTCTCTGGCACAGGAGCCCACTGTGTGTATATATATATATATATATATATCTACGGTTTTAGTATTTAGCGAATAGTGGTGTAGAGCTATACAGTTAACAGCTAACTGTATACCTTCTCCTCATGTTGGTTTAGGGCTTTAAAGGTTTATTCGAGTATAGATCTCAATTATTTAGGTTGGCTATGGTCAGTGGTTGGTAAAAAAGGAAGTGGAGATCGTTTATTTATGACAAAGTGGAGCTGAGTTTTAATCAGTGGAGGCTGGTAGAAACAAAGTAAAAGGAGGGTGTTTTGCTCGTGGTGACAATGAATTGTACTCGGACATGTTGTGTCTCCTTCTCCCCATGCCTCTTTACCCTGTCTCTCTCCCTTTCATTTTAATCTCACAGAAATAGGAAATGCCTCCGATGCTCTTACACTGCTCGACATCATTCATTTGCGATCTTCACTTTTAGATGAAATGTGGTCATTTGCTATTCAATTTGTGCTGTGCCCACTTTGTTTCAACTGCCTCATCAACTTCAACAGTCAGTGGTTTTCCAGAATGACTTTAACCAGCTGCCGGGGAACGCCTGCTCATAAAAGACACGACCAATGTTCCCCTTCTCTCGGCTGGGGCGAGGCTCATTCGTTGTAAAACTATTTCACACATCATCACACACAGCAATTCTTTATATAGACAATTATGTTATCTTAAGTTGTTATTAGGTATTAAATAGATTAGGTGTTTTTTTGTTTTTTACTGATGGTGGATTGTTCACCATGTACTTGTAAATCATATAATGGATTTTATTTTGGACAGCTAATATAATGAAGGATAATATGCTAAATATACTTTTCATGCATAAGTAACATACTTGCATAGAAATGTAAGTGAACAAAAGTTCTACTTCAGGTTTGTCGATGTAAAGGAACATAAATGTTTTTCCTCAGTGGCCTTCTACATTGGCTTGTAGAAGGCAGAATGCACACTGGCTCACTCTTAAAACAAATTATGAAAACTCACTTTCTGTGCTCGTGCGCGCACATTTGGATATCTGGAGTTCCAACCATACCACAAGCTGGGAAATAAGTCACGAGTGAAACTTAACAATCCATTTGGATTTGGTTTGATATCACATGCCGGCTCAGTAGAAGAAACCGCTCTCATCTGAGAATCTCCACCCAAGGCTTAAAAAACTACCGTCACAAAGGGGCATCATAGTTTTCTTGCAAGCTAATCAGAGCACACTGGGCTTTTTTGAGTGGGGGGCTTTAAGAAAATAAACACACTAATAGGCCTGATGTTTACATAAAAAGGTCAACATTACCCTTTTTATAATTCACAGGATGAGGCGTCTTCTTAATGATCGATCTAGCGTTGGTGGGGTGGGGGGCCGCATCACATTAAACCTGTCCAAGTCACTTTTCTTTTTCTCGCCATAACACTCTCTGAGCGGCACCTTTTACACCCCAGAGGACACACTGTAGGCTGTTACTGCATGCATACCGTCCTCATTAAACACCTTTATGATGGCGGTGAAGGAAACAAAATGTCATTGAAGGAAAACATCAGGACGTAAATCAAGACAGCTCTCCAGAAACTGCGGTGCATTAAACAGCTGGCACGCCACCATTTTTCACTCTCCTGATCCATGGCCTTCAGACGCTGTTAGGTTGCCTGACATCGCTTTGACTCACAGTCAGCCCTGTCATCTATTTCCGGCCAGAGCCCGCCCACCAGAACAGCATGCTGCAATGCATATACAGCCACGAAACACCTGTATCTCCGTTAATGAATCATAACAGCGGAGGGGAAACTGGGATCATGTTTATATATAACTTATTTGATTCACCAAGGTACCAAACGTAGACTGCCTTATGTTTTGCTGGCCATCCATCACAGAGATGTAGACAAATCAGATGATTCATGTTGTCTCCACTCAACACTGCTGAGAAAAGTAAGACATGCTCATCTTGTTTTTGATCCTCCCGACTGGGAACCCCAATAATGAACAGTGTGATGTGAATGTTGTTTTATTTAGATTTTTTTTTCATTTACACTTACTTTCAAAAACACACGAAAGAAGTGGAGAGCTGAAGATATTTGGAGTATTTGATGAGATATAATCACAGCAAAGAGTAGAGAACGAAGCAGTCCATTTACCAGACCAGTAATGTTGTTGTTTTCTTTTAACACGCATCACTAATGTAACACTGACCTATTCAATTTAATTTAAACAAAATGAAGAGGATTTGCTTTTGATGATACTCCTGTCAATGACAACAGTTCTTCATGTTGATTAATTAAAGGCCCACACCTGCATCAATATTTCACACTAGCTGCTAGCATCACGACAATGTTCTCTCCTTTTCCAGAACCTCAGCTTCCTCTGTTCATTGCTCTCGTTTTTAATCGAACAATAGACGGATTCTAATAACACAGATTGGGTTCATGAGCCCTTCTGTGTAGCAGTACAATGTCTCAAATGTCCTCCTGCATTTCCATGCATTGTGTTATTGTCATATCAGAGGTTAGTAATTATCTCATAGGGTAAATGGATTAAGGGTCTTAACATGAAATCCTGTTAGTCATTTAGAGTGTGCACATTGTGTGAACATTGTCCTGTCGAGGGTGTCTTTGCCAAAATCATGGCTGACATTTACAGCAGCTCTTTTGTGTGACGTACATGTAACACAAGTTATCAAAAGACTGTTTTTATGTTGTGAGTCCGTATATCGTTGGAGTACTTTAATAGTATTTTAAAACTACGTGTTCATTTAGTAAACAAGAGAATAATCAGAATCAGAATCAGAAACAGTTTTTTTGCCAGGAATGTTTACACAAACGAGGAATTTTTTTTGGCGGAAGGTGCAACATTTAGACATGACAAACAACAATCAATGCGACAGCAACAGTGAACTTAAGTATAAGATAAGATAAGATAAAGATAAAGATAAATTAATGAATGAATGATCTTGCACATTCATTCAATCCACACTTACTTTTAGAATCGACTATCATGCTGCACAGAAATAAGGAGGTAATGAGGTTATTTTGTTGATTTTTCATCAGATAACATGTCAAGGTAAATGGGCATAAGTCCACTGCTTTTGGGCCACGGAAGCTTTGCGTTCGTAGAATCACCTCTGGGTGCTCTAGTAAAAAGTACAGCCTTCTTTTGTTTTAGAGAGAGAGAGAGAGAGAGCCATGTCTCCATAACCCCTTCACACTACACTGCTTATTGATTGATTGCCAGTACCAGGGCTAAACCCCCTTCCAAGGACAAGTAGCTTCATACGCCCATCCTGAACACACATACTGGTCACTGCGGCTTTTGCTTTTAACAGGTCTCTAAAGTACAACACTGTGCCCGGCTTTGTGTTTGATGACACATCTCCTAAAGGAGCAGCTGCGTTCAAAAAGTCTCCCTGTATTCCTTAAGCTCGAGAAAGCCGTGTCCACATAGGTGTCTGTGCTTTTGGTGGGGTTGTTTTATGCAACAGTATTAAGTGATATTTTTGACAATAGTTTCAACATAACAGTGCCCCTGTGCACAAAGCCAAGTCTGTAAAGGAAAGGTCTTCCCCGTTTGGCGTGGAATGATTGCGCCTCAAGCTCAGCCCGATCCAGCAGCTTGAACGTTGACTCTGAACCTTATCGGCCATAATTTGTGGCCGGCCTCGCTAACGTGGCTTAATGGGAGCGAACTGCGGCAAACCGGTTCAGGAGAGAGCTTAGGCTGTTATAGAAAGCACATTAACGCCAATTGTTTTGGAAAGAGACATCCATGAATCACATCTGGTTTGTTGTGTATTGGTGTGAACATACATTTGCAGTATATTTTTCATTAAATGCAAAACAAATAGCCTGCCTCAGTGCCATGGTGTTCACGAGGGACACGATTCTGGGAGATAACAGTACAATGGTTCCCAAAAGCAACAATGTTGGAAGAATTTATTTGGTCTATGAACTTTAAACATCTGCAAAATGGCTGAGCGACAGACAATTCTTCTGGCGAGCAAAACAACACAGACTTTTTTCTCTCGCACACTGCTTTAATACATTGCCTTAGTCTGTGTATAGTCAAGCAGATTTTTTTCATAAAATATACCGTGTACATATAATCAGTGAACATAATCCCTTTAACTCATAATTCATCATTTCTTTCTCTCATCTCTCAACCCTCTTTTTCATGTTTTCCTTTTTCTTCTTCCCTTTATTGTTTCAAAACGGGTGTTTTTTTTGCATGCATATATAAAAACGACCAAGCCCACTGTCTGCTTAACCCTCCTGTTAACTTAGGGTCAATTTGACCCCATTCAATGTTTAACCCTCCTGTTACCTTTAGGGTCAATTTGACCCCATTCAATGTTTAATGTCGGTGTTCTTTCGGGTCAATTTGACCCCAGGCTGTTTTTCACTGTGTCAAACATATAAGAAATATCAACTTTTTTATATATTTAAAGGGCTATTTAGGTAGTCAACAAACAAACATAAAGTACCTCACACTTAAACTTGGAAAACAATATTAATTCTAATAATTTTCTGGAGGTTTTAATTGCTGGGGTCAAATTGACAAATGCACAAAAAGAAACACCCAGTAATCTAGGGTGTGTGAATAAATGAGTAGCAGAAGTGATGGGGAGAGCTATGAGGTTATGGGTGGCAGCTACAGACTACCACCGAGCAGCTGCTAGGCTCTGCTGGCCTGCCGCGAGTTATTTATTGCCGCAATGGTTAGGATCTCAGCTTGATGTCTGCAAAGTGGGTCAGCATATTATCTACCTCCCTCCTTTGCTCCTTCTCCCAGTAACTACCTCACACTCCTCACTCACCATGCAGCCCTTACACTAACACTGTCTGTGTCTGACATCTGTGTCATTACATTCTAACCTCTTGCCTGTGTTGCCCTTTTTACATCCCCTGCCCCTCGTTTGTTTCCCTAAAACGTAGCTGGCTATCTTCACGCCAACCCAAGCTCTTCCATTGTCACTCTGATCCCTCTTGTCCCGGCAGTCCCCCAATCGTCCCCTCAACTGTCGTGCATCTCTGTAGTTTTACCCACGTAGCCTGGGCGAGAAAGCACCGGAGAGAGAGTGGAATATGGATGCTGGTAGCCGGTAAACAGCAGGAGAAGACTTCTCTGGCCCAGACACACAATGAGCTTCATTAGCATCCTTTCAATGTGATTCAGGAATCACATTAATAATAATAAATGCATCGTACTCACAGGAGGGTACACACTCAAATGCATAACCTCACACGTGCACAGTGAAATACACACAAATACAAACAAAGTCCCACACTCCAAGGCTTTTCAACAAACACAAGTTCATGGACTCAGAAATAAATCCCCCTGCTGTGTAAGAATATGCTTAAACATGCCATGACAACTCTGTTCTGACTCTGTGAATCCTCCTTAGAGCACATGATTACCAGGTCACGAGGCGATAAGGATGGAGCCTGCTGATTCATCAAGGTTTTTCTTGAACGGTCGCTTGGGTTGGTTTTTGGAGCCTTAAGGCTCGAGAGCTGCCAGGTTCCCACAGGTCTGAAGAGCAATGCTAATGATTTTCAATCCCCTGTCTAACTGGGCCTCAAGACTTAATTAGAATCTCAAACCCAGCAGCCCCCGGAGCATGGGCGAGACCGGCCTATTCCCACAGCTAGGTTGCTTGGATACAACTGAGCACCTGTGTATGACTTGCACCTGCTTCTCGAATGGGAGGAATTATTTAAATATATCCCAGCATCTGTCCTCTAATCTTTCTTTCCTATGTACCCTCATTTGATGAGAGCAGGTTTAATCTTTCCAGAAGTTAAAATAGTCTGCAAACATAGTCAACCCTTCTTCCATCTCCACCAAAAACAACAACACATGTTTTATCCATCCCAGTGCTACTAAAGAAGCTGCGTTTAAATAGTTTTTTTATTAAGCTTTCATGTTTCTGGCCTGATTTGGGGGGAAAAAGAAAAACAACATTGAATCTAGGCCATGCACAAACTGTATGTTTCATATTCTGCTTTTGGAAAACACACATACCCATCAGTGACATTATTATGAAATTACGACACTCCAGCAACTCGGAGCTGTTAGTTTTTCAGATGCTTCCTCTTCTGCTTCTCTTAGTTCTCATTTCCCCCATTCTTCTGACCCTTACCCCTCAGAAAAATACAGAACATTTGCTGGCCATGTGGAGAGAATAGCTTTGGAGGGATTGCAGCCAATTAAAAGGAACAGTGCTACACTTTGAAGAACTGCTGCACACAAGACAAAGCGGTATGTTTGTAATCTAGCCCAGTGTCTCCTTGCTGGCCAATGCTCATCAATCCTGGCTACAGCGGGTGGCAAAGGGGCACCAGGGTCACTTTATCATCACCCTGCACCAACCTACCACTGCATCTTTAAATAAACAAGCTATTTTTTGCCATGTGGCATAAACATGTTCTAAGTATTTGACACCGGCTGGTCCTTCTTGCAGATATCAGCTATTGAAATAGCCGACCTGCAGAGCAGTAAACACGTGAAGCCCACCACAACAGGGCTGTCAGACTGTACCTATTATAAATATATGGGTAAAGACTAGCCATGCCCGTGTCCCATGAGACCACTGCTCATCTCCTCTACTTTTTTCTGCTTGACGAAAGAAGCCTATTGTTTTTTGTCCTTCACCAAATTTTCCAAATGTGATATTATACAGTATATCATTGATATTCTATATTATTAGTTTGTGTAGGACAGAAAAGGGCTGTGTAGTTCAATTCTGACATTGTCTAGTCTAAATAATGAATTTAGTTAATTAAAAAAATAATTATCAGACAGATTAATGAATTGTTAAATATATGTTAGTTGCAATCGCACATTAAAATACACATGATTACTGAACACAAGCAAGCATACACACACAACGTTATGCATGCATGCTTCCTTTGAGACCTGTGCCACATAACGACTGCTAATTCAGGACTGTCAAGAAAGACCGTATGTAAAACAGGACTATGGCATACAAATAAACTTGAATTTTACTCCCCAGGTGCAGTTCTTACAACCTGTTCTCGACACAACATGTCCTTCCTCTCTCATGTTCATTCATGAGGATGCCTGTTTGATTGATCGCAGTTGCTTTGCTTGTGCTGCCTGGGAGCCAGTGGGCTTGCTTTGGTAAAAGTCAGGTTGTTGGCCAATTGAGTCCATGTCATTATGTTAAATGTTGCTCTGTGTTTTATGCAAACTCTGATGTCAGGCTGCAACAGTCTTTTCTAACAGTGACAGGTACTGAGAGAGACACGAAGAAGGAAGTGAGAGACAAGGGGCCCTGCCATCTCTTTGCACCATGCAGTCAGACTAGACACATGGCATCCCGATGGCTGTAGGGGGTAAGAACATCTTAAATCAAGCGGGAGCTTCATTATTTTAGCTGGGTACCATGGACAGCTCCAGAGAGGATCTGAGGCCCCGTCCATTCATTGTGTTGTATAAGAATTGCAATGCTTCAATCTTTATTCCAGTGAGTCAGTGTTATGCATATCACAGAAATATGAGTATATTAAAGCCTCAACCAGCTGTGGCCTGAATATATCAGGTTCAAACGTCACTTTGTGTAATAAATAAGGAATAAAACATAAGCAGGAACAAGCACACAACAGCTTTATGGGGGCGCCATCAGCCTTAATGGAGTCTGAGAGGCAGCTATGTACACCACGTCCTCTTAGATTGTTCTAGCGCTTTTCTCTCCCTATCATTTTCTCTTTCATCCCTCAGTTGCCTAAACACACATTTCAGAGCTATTAGAAAATCTCCGCTGAAGCAGGCACACAGAATCACACTCGGGCACATCAATTTGACACCCACATTGTAGCACACTTTACAACTATTATCAGCGCTGTCATATTTAGAGTAATGTCATTTTTCTATTCATCGTAGAATTGTGCAGCCTTCTGAGAGCAGATAAAGTCTCAGACCCCCATGTCTTATCTGGTCACATATCCCCAAGAGTGAACAAATAAGGCCATTGTCAAGCTTCATGTCACTGCAGATTGTGACATTATTCTGTATTCTGCCTCTTGTCTTGTACTCCACTATTCCTGTGTCTCACTCACTTCCTCCATATGGCATTATGTGCCTCTCAAACACACATGCACAATGTACACACATACCTTTACAGATACCTCCACCATCACCATCACCACTACCATCAGGCCAAACTTCACCTGGCATGTTCATGTATTATTGTTGCTCATCTCATTGATATCTCCCCTCCTCTGCCTACATGGAGGAGAGAAAAGAAGAAAGCAGACCGTGTACTAGTTTTGTTGCCCCTTGATGAGGCTCGTCGCCATAAATGAAAAATAAACACGTCTGTCTGGCTTTCCTCATGCAGTTCTGACATCACTGGAAAGCCCCATGGAAAAGGGGAGAAACGGAAAATGAGCTCTTCTTGACATGATTGTGGCAATTGAATCACCGTGAATTGTTGTTTGCCTTCTGTCGCACAACAAGCAGTTGTCAGGAGATCATATTTGGTTCTGCAGAGCCGTGTCCTGTGCACTCAAACACAGAGGGATATATGACAAATGCCACTGAGCTCACCACAAATACAAACCAAAGACAGGCTCCGTCTGCAAAGCAGGTGGAAAGCCACTATTGGCTGCGTGATGAGCGCCAACTGTGAAACGAACAATAGAGAATAAAAACTCAAACAGAGCGGCAGCTCTGATGATGAGTTGGTCCAATAACAGTTTGGGTAACAGGTCCACTGTTAAAGGAACATAAGCACCAGGATCAATGCTAAAAAAAAAAAGACATCATTTATTTAGCGGTCTACGATGCAGACGGCACTCTCTTTGATGCGGGCAAAGCAGAAGTTAATGTGAAGAGCGTATTGGGCTGCTGCTGTGCCATTCTTTGAAGAAGATATTGGACACGCATTTAGTTTAAGCTCTGAAGCTCGACGGGGCGTTCTTCCTGGAATAGAAGGGCTGAGTTCAGAGCGACATGAAGATGAGTGGCTGGAAGCAGACTGGGCCACACCCAAGAGCTACCAAACCATAATGACTGAATTCATTATATTGAATATCGTCTTCAGACATAGTCTCACCCAAATGTGTACTTTATTACATAAAAACATAGGAAACTAGAATGGGCACTCGGTAGAGCGCATACCTTCGCATATCACAAGATTGGGCATTGAATTATGAACATTTTGGCATTAGTTGCATGCCAATTGGACAAAAATGTATCGTGCTATGGTAAAAAAAAAGAGTTTGACCTTTCCATGACCTTGAACTTTGACCCGATTGATCCCAAAATCTAATCAAATGGTCCCCGGATAATAACCAATCATCCCACCAAATTTCATGCGATTCAAGAACATTTGGACCTGTTCATGACCTTTGACCTTGACCTTTGACCCGATCGATCCCAAAATCTAGTCAATTGGTCCCCGGATAATAAACAATCATCCCACCAAATTTCATGCGATTCGGTTCAATACTTTTTCAGTTCTGCGAAAGATTTTGACCTGTTCATGACCTTTGACCTTTGACCTGATCGATCCCAAAATCTAATCAACTGGTCCCCGGATAATAAACAATCATCCCACCAAATTTCATGCGATTCGGTTCAATACTTTTTGAGTTTTGAGAATAACACGCATACAAATAAATAAATAAATAAATAAATACACGGCGATCAAAACATAACCTTCCGGCATTTTCAATGCGAAGGTAAAAACAGAATGCTCAACATAGTGCTGTTTTATTCAACATGATAGCCTATATTTAAATATTTCCTTGCAGAGATATATGGTATGGGGGGATATGCTATTGCTAAAATAGTAACAGCCTCAAAGAGATAGTGATTTTTTTAACTGACAAAATATTGTCATTAACATAATATAGATACAACTTACTCCATAACCCTGTACATTTCCTCAAGTGAAATCAGTGCGCCTTCTTTAAGTGAATAATTAGTAAAACTAGTCTCAGTACTCGTTCCTTCACATAAAGAGGATTCATCCCGAAATAGAAAATGTGGTTACAACTTGCAGGTTACTTGTCAGGAGATAATTCTCCAGCCTGCAGCTGCATCTGTGTCTGGGAAGCACTAACCAGTTAATCACAGCATGCTCCAAACAAATGGATGTCATAGGTCAGACAGTTACGTGAGTTTAGACACCAGAATTGACATGAAGACACAATACTGTCGCAGCCCAGCTAAATGTGGGATACAAAAACATGATTATTATAGCACAACTGTGAAGCCCAACATTCAAGTGCTTGTCTCTCTCTTCAGCAACACTTCATTGTATGGATATCTCACCATAGTGTATGATGCCACTATCAGCATAGATCATAGAACCTTAGAAAGAGAAACAAATCTAATGGAGTCCGGTGGTGATAAGGAACAATGCACATTTGGTGTTGTATCCAATGTCTAACCTTTAGGAGGTAGAGAACATATACAATACTAGAACGGGAACTCGGTAGAGCGCATACCTTCGCATATCACAAGATTGGGCATTGAGTTATGAACATTTTGGCATTAGTTGCATGCCAATTGAACAAAAATGTATCGTGCTATGGTAAAAAAAAGATGTTGACCTTTCCATGACCTTGACCTTGACTTTTGACCCTATTGATCCCAAAATCTACTCAAATGGTCCCCGGATAATAACCAATCATCCCACCAAATTTCATGCGATTCGATTCAATACTTTTTGATTTCTGCGAATAACACGCATACAAATAAATAAATACACGGCGATCAAAACATAACCTTCCGCATTTTCAATGCAAAGGTAATAACGTTGTGTATCATATAGCCAGGATGAACATATGCTGATGAGGAGCTGGTGCACATAAGGTATGATAGGGAGGATTACAAGTGAGATGTACTGTATGTGTGTCTATATTCATGAATTAAGGGTGCTTCACCCCATGATAGGGCTGCAGAGGAGGAGCAGGGCTATGGTTGCCAGAGGTGCTGTGCAGCAGGACCACAGGTGCAGACTGGTTTAATGAGCAAAGGGAAGCCATGTGGAATAAACTCCTATGATGAGTCCATGCTGGGGTCCGTTTATCCCCCCCAGGACAAACCAGATTTCAAACTCGGCCATATGGAGTCGGAGGCGGGATAGTGAAGCCCCTTTGGCTCTGACCTGTTGGAAATAGACCACTGATGAGCAGGGCTTACCCATGCTTATTAGGGGGGATACGATCATTAAGGAATAGGATGGAGGATGCTGCTTTCCAAGTAGATGAGTACTGTATGTGTCTTCACAAAATAAGCAGCAGCAACTAGTTTGTCATGAGAAGAGGGTAAAACACATGCAAGAACAGAGTCCACAGAGGGTTGAGCTCATCATTAATGCATATGGATGCAGTAGCAGGGATGCTATAATGTAATATTGCAAGTCCTGGGCTTTCAAACACAAGTAGGTTTAAAACTGTGTAGACAGAGTGGAATGTTTAAATCTCAACTATTTATGTTCTGTTGAATGTGTTTGTGCCCAACTAGAGGTGCCGTTACCCGAGGATAACATGTTGTACTAACAGCCAATCGAGAAGCTGTCTGAGGTTTAAAGTAAAGTACCTGAGGTCTCGTACTCTTGCACATTTTGCTGTGAGATTTACTCCAGACCTCCTTGAGCTTTACAAGACCAGTTCTGGCTTCTCGACATCAACACCCGTGGAGCACGAAGTTACTTTACTCCTCAGTGGGATATTAACAATGTTGCATGCCAAAGAGGGAAGACGAGAGCGAACATGTATTTGAGTGAAGCTGCTCGTGCTGCCTGCTGTGTGCACACACTCCTGTGCCAGCCTCTCAGAAGGCCCAGAAAGTAATAACAGTACACTGCAAAAATAAAAATCTAAGTAAGATGAAATATCTCAAATTAAGGCAATCTATGCTTGTTTTTTGACTGACAAGATATTTCTTCTTACAAGGCAGTTTTCATGTTGGAGCATTTCACTTGTTTTAAGTGTTTTAGTCCTTAATTATCCTAATAAGGTCTTAAAACTTGTTAATGAGATGTTATTACTTGTTTTGAGCAAGTTAATGCTTGAAACAAGAATTGACATAATCATAAGGCTGTTTGGTCAACACTGACAAGTACAGAACTGCTTTGTTAGTCAGACTTTCTTATTTCAAGCTTCCCATCCTTTCCATCTATTTACAAATTAAAAACAGATAAAAACTCAATGGAGTTTTTTGTTTTGGTGTCAATATTAAAACACAGCGGAGCAATTATGTATTCCTAGACCAAATACAGAACACAATTGTATATAATAGACATATCTGGGGAAAACACTGAGTCATTTGAACTGTTGTGCAATTCTATTCTATCTCCAAGATGGTATTTTACTTGTACGTTGGAATCAAAAGGAAATATGTTTTTCACCAGTCCAAATTCTGACATATTACCATCCAGTACTTTGGCGCCTTTACCTTCGATGACATCAGTGAGCAGATCTGTCATAGATTCCCTCTTCAATAAAAGATAAATGTGAATTCTCAAGATCAGAGAACAAGTGTACTTTTATGTATTCATAAAATGTACATCAACGACAGCACTGTGTCAAATATTTGTAATCAGAAATGATAATGAATAAATTAAAATAAATTCTGACACTAACATCTTTTTAAACACATGCATACACACACACACACACACACACACACACACACTACTCAGCCAACTGACCCGTAACCTCCTAATTGTCTTTCAAATTAACCTTACATATAATATTTACCTAAATATAATACGTTGAGGTCATGGGGTGAAATCGCCTCCAAAACCTTCACAAGAGGAAAATCCTTAAAACCAGTCTTTTAGTTAATTTTTCGTACTTTCAAGCAACTTAGAGATGTGGATGAGGGACATCTGAATATGAATACCCTAAAGTTTGGGACTGATAGCTGCAATTTAAGGGCCCCCAAAAAAGGTCCAAATGGTCAAATTGGGCCTTATTCTCTTATATTCGCATATTTTTTGATAAGTGCAAAAATGGTCATAATCTCCTAAATATTAGTCCTGGATATCCAAAATTGAACACAAACACTCAAGACAGGGCCTACAATGAGATGAAGTGGTGAAATTTCCCCCAAAACACCCACACAAGTTAATTGGCTGTCTGAAATCCAGGACTTGAAGAGGGTGTGTGGCTTTGTAAATCTGAGACCCTGTTAAGAGTTTGGGCTGATTTTAGCTTCTTTTTTTCTAAACATGTCAGATCTTAGCTTTCTTTTCCAGGTTGTAGCCCCTCCCAAATGGGGCCCAACCATGTAGGCTGGCAATATCTAGCACTTAGCATCCCTGCTTGGTCGCGGTTTAAAAAACGAGAAGAAAACAAATGCACTCCTTTGAAGGTTTTCAAGGAAGTCCTCAAGTGTTTGTAATATATGAAAAATCTCAATTATGATGTTCTACGAGTCTGTTGGACCAGTGCTCTGAGATGTTGGTGATGTTCTACCAGGCTGTTGGACCAGTGCTCTGAACTTCTCCGTACTCTGCTGGGGGAGCAGCATTGTAACTGGAGAAAACCAACCGACTCACTAAACTGGTGTGGAAGGCCAGCTCCATCATTGGCAAAGAGGACTATCCGGAACAGGTGGAGAGGAGGACATGAAGAAATGTTTGTCCATATTGGAGAACATGGACCACCCTCTCCACCACCTACTGCAGGGACAGCGGAGCACGTTCTTCAACAGACTGCTTCAGCTCCGCTTCACAAGGACAGACAGGAGAACATTCCTGATACAGGAGAACCTTCCTGATAGAGGATAACATTCCTGATACAGGAGAACCTTCATGATACAGGAGAACCTTCCAGATACAGGAGAACCTTCCAGTTACAGGAGAACATTCCTGGCAACTATTAGACTTTACAATAAATCACCTCTGGCCAGATCCTCCTCAAATTGAACAACATCAATGAACATTACACCGCTTTCACTTAATATACACTTAGATACACTGTATTTACTTTCATTTTTATTATTTTTTAAATGTCCTTTATTATTTAAATTCTTAAATGTAATATGTCCTGTCCTGCGATTTTATTTTATTGTATTGTATTCTTCAAATAATCTAGTTACTAGAGAAGAAATCAGCACAGTCAGCCAGAGACAGACAAGAGAACACAGAGAGAGAGAGAGAGAGAGAGAGAGAGAGAGAGAGAGAGAGAGAGAGTTCAAAGGCGAGGCCAGGTGCAGTGATCAGAAAGCAACGATCACAGATTGAACTGTTGAACCCGGTTTCGCGCCACTATTCCGCAGTTTGAGCGGCGCGCTGCTCTCTCCTGCTTCACGAAACGCCACAGATTGAACAACAGCCTCCTGACATGACAGCTCTTCTTGAGGTAAGAATGCCAACTTAATTTAATTTCAGAGAGTAACGTTGTATTGAACGGGCAACGTTAGTGACACTGAGGTTTCTACTCGGCTCTCTGGTGAGGGGTTGAGCTAGCCTCGTGTGAGCTAGCGGGTAGCTACTTTTGAATTCGAGGCATGGTGTTCTGCATTTCTGTGTCGCCTTGGACGTCAAGAGTAAGTTAACTTAGCTATCTGATGGTTAAGTGTCTTCACGTTTCTTTAACATCGTCGATGTAACGTAGGTTGTCGGTTTCTGTGTTGAAGGAGCCAACATTAGCTTACTTTACACATGTTAGCTCAGGCAATGTGTAGCTAACTTTCGTATTATAGGTTCATTACTGTGGCAGGTGGGTTAAGACACCTGAGGGGTCACGTGCTACACACTGCATCTAATAACGACCATTTTATTGAAGTGCTTTGAAACTGGTTCCACGCAGACATGTGTAGACAAGCTCACATATACCGGAGCGGTCAGTCCGGACAGTCACGTGACCAGACACGTTATTGTACAGGTCTGTTCACGTGACGTCGGGACTGTTCACGTGACCGCTTTAAACTGCGCTGTAGCATATGCTGTCGGGACTGCTGTTAACGTGACGCTCTTAACTTGATGCTGTTGACGTGGTCGGGACTCTGTTCACGTGACTGTTGTTAACATGACGCTTATAACTGCGCTGTGGCGGACATGACAGCTCACAGCTCCTCAGAAGCGCCGTGAGCTGTCCAGTGAGGGGATGGTTTCATGTTCAAATCTTCATTTACCGTCCACATTATCAGATGAGGACGTCACCAAAGATTGTCTTTTGAGTCGATGTTTACATTTATATACAGATAATTAAGAACATTTAGTTTATCGTAAAATGCTAATTATTTTCTCCTGCCACCTTTCAGACATTGTCATACAATTTGGATGGAACAACTTCGTGACCTTAATGACACCCAGCAACACGGTGAGATTATAATCCATTTAAATGCAAGAAGCATGACATTTTTTAAGATGTTTTTTCTTTATTTGTGTTAGAGACGCACACAAGCACCACAGGGGAGGATCTGCAGCAAAGGGCCCACCGGAAATCAAACCTTGGCCGCTATGATGACGACAACATGGGGCACTTGAGTGTGAATCTAGCCTTTTCATTTTGATTTACAACCTTGGCATTGAAAAGAGCAAAAGTTGATGCTTGAGATGATTTTGGTTTTACTGAAGAGGATATACGTCTTCCCCTTGTCCTTTATCTCCTTACTCTTTCTTTTTCGGTGTGACTACGACTACCAGCATGAACCGCAACACCTTCTTTGCTGTTCCACTAGTGTGACCCATGATCGGATACAAGTTGTCAAGGATAAACGGTGGTAAGTGGTTTTAAGTTCAGTGTGTTAATTTAACAACAGAATAAATTGTTATTGTTGTAACCACTTTGTCATGTTGTAAATGCTATTTAAAGTTATATTATTGTTAATCTTTTCAATTGTCTTTTTTCTGGCTGTAGAGAGAATCATGTCAGCCCACAGACAACCGATTGACCTGTGAGTCTTCAAGCAGTAATGATGACTACGCCTGCCTTAAGTTCCAGTTTCTTGAACATCATGGCATGTCTGCAGGAGATTCGGTCCCCACCTGTCTTCAGTCTGGACCTAATGACTCAGACACCAGTCTTGTCGAGGCTAAATCGAGGTAAGCAGTGATGTAGTTCAGTATAGCAAATGATAGGTGCAAGCACAACTCAAACTTCCCTCAATTGATCATCCTCAATTAATTTTCTTGTGGTTTGAATTGATATCCCCCTTAAATTTAGTTCCACGTATAGCAGAAACATTTCATTAATTCTATGGCATATCGTCATGTGTACTATCTTTCCCAAATCCACCCTAAATAGGTTTGCAACTCTGTCTTTGCACACAGGTGACATGTACTATAAATGTAGTGATAAATGCAGGAGGGCATTGTTTGCAATTGGACTGGGTCTCATTAAAACAATTTAAATGTAAGGCGGAGGAAGATATATCAGCTATTGTACACTGAGTATTTCAGTTATACAAATCCACAACAGGCTCGACTGTAATCTAGTTTATCCTTTTTTTGCAATAAAAATTGTGTTATTGCTTATAGGGGTACATCAAAAGGTTTTATGTTAGTGTATCTTAAAAAAATACAAACATGTTTTTAAATGATGGAATTAATTGGATGGGCTGTTACCCTGGTTGGAAACCCGAACCACGTGAAACGTGATGATGGTCTTGATTGCCTGAGTGGACTCATCTGTAGGCTGCAAGATTACAGACATGTAACACATTGTAATGATGCCTTTATGCTAAAATATGTCCTTATTCAACATTGAACCTGACTTATTAATATTGTTTAACTATAAAGGTGACTTTATCATTGGAGCTCAGTTTACCAGAAGGCAGTGAATGTGTATCTGTTTCAGCATCATGCTCAAGCACTGCATCAATCTAACTTTGCCTTTGCTTTGTTTTTTTGGCTGCAGAGAGGATCACCTGATATCAACATACGAGTTTTCAAGAAGAACTTCCTGAACTTTGTGTCCGTGTGAGACTCTACCATGCTGGGTGCCCTCTTCAGTCAAGTCTGGACACATCGACTCATTGCTCTTCATCAACTCTGGGCAAGTGGCTAATCTTTTGCTTATTCATGGGATATCCTTCATGTCCACATCCTGTTTCTTCAAGATCTCAACAATGCTTTGTGAGTATACAACACATGTGAGTGGATCAGTTCAACCTGTTTTTCACAGAATGTTAGTTTCTTAAGGTTTTCATCAACGATGGTTTGTATCTTGTTTTCCAAAAGGTGTTATTAAGATATTTCCATTTGTAATTTACAAGAATCAAATGTTGACTGTAAAATCTATGCCAACCTATTGTTATACACTGTACCATGTTTTTGCAAAGGAATTCTGGTGACTTTAGTTGCCAGCAACATCCTTTGAACTTTGTAATAAAATACCGTAACTGTAATAAAGTTTACAGTATAACTGTTGTTTTTACAAAACTTACTGTCATGTCTTGTATGTTCACCGTTAATTGGAACTTTTCAATAAAGTACCATAATATATTATACAGTTGTACTGTGTTTTTCATTGGGTTTACAGAAGAACTACACATTTCTAGTATGATATACATTGTCAAATTACTGATTTTAAGCATATTATGGTATTTTTCTCTGTAAATTTCATGATATTCCAAGAATATTGCATGAGCATTGGATGCTAAATTTAAGGAAACTTTCCTACATATTGAGAAAACAATTCTTAAATTTGTCATTGTATCAAGACAAATGTACTTGTTTTAGTGTAAAATTACTTATTTTAAGATGTATTGCCTAACATATAGCCTTATTGCAAGATGATGGTACTTTCATTTCCCGATTTTAAGCACATTTGCCTACATATTGAGAAAATAATTCTTACATTTTTCATTGTATCAAGACGAATGTACTTGTTTTTAGTGTAACATTACTTATTTTAAGATATATTGCCTAACATATATCCTTATTGCAAGATGATGGTACTTGTATTTGCTGAATTTAAGCACATTTTCCTACATATTAAGAAAATAATTCTTAAATTGTTTCATTGTATCAAGACAAATTTACTTGTTTTTCATCTGGCTACACTAGTTTAAAGATATTTGTGGGTTCTTCAAGGCTAGATACTTTTACTTGTTTTAAGAAACCTTGGCAAGTCAAATTTTCCTGTTCTGTTGGCAGATAATTTGGCTTATTTCAAGTAATATTCCCTCATTTTATTACTTTTTTTTCTTGTTTTTTGAGGCCGAGTTTTTGCAGTGTATTCAAAGTGGTAATGAGAAATATATGTCACACACTTAGCTACACAGACTAAGGTTTGAAATTTGTAATAAACCTGAATTTCCCATTCGATCTCGACGAGGATTTTGTTGTGCCAGCTAAAAGTATCTGGGCACAAGAGCTGACCTGGAGCTATCGTTAAATCTATTGTTATGCTGCATTGTATGCTATTTGGTTTGCTCGGTTCTGATTTACTGAACAAACACATTAGCTGTGAGACGCTTGTGTTCCGTCGTTGTTCTGCTTGGGGTAACAGGGACAACCGTAGGATCGGCGGTGGGTTGCTGGAGGCTGATAAAACTGCATTTGCGTTTCTCCCGTTTGAAGTCTCTCTTGTCTGACATGGCTGGTACGGATGAGTTGCACAGCAAATAGACTTAGCCAGGGCAGAGTACATGTGGGATATAAATCATGGGCAGATGAAAGGTGTTGGTACCCTGCTTGTGACAACAGTAGTCACAGATCTGTGCTTTGATGGCGGCACTCTATCTTCAGCACCCGCCTCTTCCTGCTAACCTCCTGGCATTCCTGTAGAGGAGAGAATCACCTCATCTCATCTCTCCCCCTCTCTCTCTCCCTTCCTCTCTCTCCCTGAAATGTCCACAGTGTTATTTACAACCATTAAACTCCTTACAAATACAATATAGTGAACCCTCTGATCCCAAGCATCACTGTTCATTAACATCAGCAATTACAGATATCCGAGATTATTACACTGGGAGAAAACTTGCTCAGCATTGATTACAATGACAGTGACATCTAAGAATGAATGTCTCTTGGTTATCACATTCATGTATCAATATCATGTTGTGCGTCTGTGAATCTACATCATGGACTGTGGACGAAATATTGTAGGTAATATATATATTATAATATTGTAAATAATAAGTCTATTTCAAGTGTAGTTTTCTAATTTGGAGACGATATTTTTTTCTCCGGGGAACAATGATTGGGTTATATCACACTTTGGGAAACACTACTATATTCTTTAGCGCTGCCTGGTCTAAATAAGCCATTGGCCCTTTTATGTAAGCCGAGAATATCTCTGACTCCGTTTTGAGCGTTTGAATTGAGTTTGTCTCCGTGGAGCCAGAGATGCCAATAGGATACAGGATCACCTGGACAAATGGTCCCATCCTCGGTGTGGTATGGAGAGTTATATAAGAGGAGATAGTGCAGGTCATTTAGGCCAAAGAAATAAAAGCAGCCCTGTGGTTTACATTTCTCTCTGCGTTCAACCTTTGAGCGGTAACACAGTATTCACTACAGATGGCCTGCCTGCGCCTCGTTGCTCACCCAGGTACCATCGCTGTCACCTTGTTACCACAGACTCACACACACACACCAGCCACAGAGAGCTGGCATGTGCCCAACAGCCGCAGGCACACCTCAGTGCAGCTGGGAAGCTCTTACACAACTCATTAGAAAAAAGTCTTGGTCAATACACCGATGAATGCCTCAAAAGCAAATGTTGCCTTGAACTCTGCCCCAAGAATAATGCTGTGTATGTCTACTGATCACTCACCTGGAACGCCTGATTAGAACATTAAAGGTCAAATGTGGATTTTTTATAGATAAAGTCATGTAAATATTCTGCAAGTCACAAAATGTGTTCACTTTACAAAAATGTCTGCACTTGACTATGGTATTAATATATAGCATGACCACAGAGCACTGCGATTCATGCAGGTGAATAATTGTTGACTAACCATTGTATCATATTTGAGAAGTTGGGATGGTCTTTTGTAAACAGAGTGGCATCTTTTTTTTGTAATCAAATCTTTTATTGGTTTTCGAGATGTGCACATGAAAAAGAAAAGATGTACACAAAGATACACAGACAAAAAACATTTTTTTTTTTAAAGAAAGAAAAAAAAGAAGAAAAAGAAAAAAAAAGACAAAATATACCGGTATATATAAATATGGGTAGACATGCAAAAACCTGCACACATATTAGCATGTATGTATGCACATACCTGCATCTCCTCATACATACACACACATACAGGACTGTCTCAGAAAATTAGAATATTGTGATAAAGTTCTTTATTTTCTGTAATGCAATTAAAAAAACAAAAATGTCATGCATTCTGGATTCATTACAAATCAACTGAAATATTGCAAGCCTTTTATTCTTTTAATATTGCTGATTATGGCTTACAGTTTAAGAAAACTCTAAAATCCTATCTCATAAAATTTTAATATTTCCTCAGACCAAGTAAAAAAAAAGATTTATAACAGCTGAGTGTTTGTCAAGGCTCAGGAAACCCTTGCAGGTGTTTGAGTTAATTAGACAATTCAAGTGATTTGTTTAATACCCTACTAGTATACTTTTTCATGATATTCTAATATTTAGAGATAGGATATTTGAGTTTTCTTAAGCTGTAAGCCATAATCAGCAATAAATCAGAATAAAAGGCTTGCAATATTTCAGTTGATTTGTAATGAATCCAGAATGCATGACATTTTTGTTTTTTTAATTGCATTACAGAAAATAAAGAACTTCATCACAATATTCTAATTTTCTGAGACAGTCCTGTAAATACTGTTAATTTACCTCCCTCCCACTGTTGGGGACACCCACCCCCCACCCCCCTCATATATCTCCAGATAGTATATAAGGGAATGTATTATATTAGGATACAATTATATATATTGTTACATTTTGCCGAAAACTGTGGATCAGGATAAGATTTTTTTTTCTTTAGCACTATGTATTCTGGATATTGATAGTTACATATTCAGTACATCAAGGTAGCTGCTAACCACTGGGGTTTCGTAAGGGTGTGCGGGGGACTCCAGCGTGTATGGCTAGCATTTTTTTTGCGGTGGTCAGGCGGATTAATGAAGTGCATTTTTGTGTTTGTGATAAATCCAGTGCGAAAAAATCATTTACAATCATCACAGCAGGATTGCATGGAATTACATAATCCAGTATCTTTGTTAAAAGAAAAGAAACCATTTTCCAAAATAAAAAGTGCATGAAAGACCCCACAAAATATAAAGTGTACATATTTGTGATGGGATTATTTTCATGAAGAAACTTTTGCTCGGTGTATAGTAGGTTCGATGTAAAACATTTAGATGGATCTGTTGATGGTTGGGTTTTTAGAAGTTTCAGTTATACCTTTCCAAATATAATCTCAGGCATGTGTTCGAGGTCTTTGGCACACATCTGTTCAATATAAAGAGGTTTGTAAGATGATATACAGAAAAATAAGTATAGTTTGCATACTAGTCCCCTGGTTTGGCCTTTTGTTTTCTATCTCGTTGTTGATCGGGTCAGTCGGCCCTCAATTACAAATCTCCACTCTGAGACTTCATCACTGCATAATATCTATTAACAATAAACATTCTCCTTTCGTCATCTAACTGCCTCTCCCTAAATTAAATCACATTGATTAGACACAGTAGGGTACACAAAAAAAAATGTTTATGGTTATAAAAGTGGAAACTTTAATGTAATACTTTGCCAATGATTAGAAGTATAAACAAAAAGTCCCTTTACAGTAAGTCAACTGCCTACAGTTTAATTATCTTCTTTATCATTACTGCAGGAAAAAACAAACAACAAATGCTGCCTTTGCCCTTTTTAGGAATCAAGCTGTTCTGTCACCCACTCTCCTCCTCCCTGTCCATCACACCATCATCAGACCACCACCAGCACCACCAGTCCCACCACCACTTCATCCCAGCCTGTCAAATGCTGTATCCATCTCCTCAGAAGATATATAGTACACACAGTCAAACATATGGACACCCTGTGCCCCGCAGCATTTCACTCACAGCAGTAGAGGGCAAGACAGAGGGAGTGAGGGAGATAGAGTCAAAGAAAGAGAGAGAGATACAAAGAAGACATTTTGCTCATGATAACAAGCATAGGACACTGCTAACTGCACGGAGCCTCCAGCACAGATGAACAGACACATGTGCAGCCACGAGAAAGGGTGTCAACAAGTCCACTTGAACGCACTGATACATCTGTATTATCTGATGTAGCGGCTCCAAATTGGATTTGTGATATATACGTTTATGATGTGATGCATTCCTTTTAATATGTTATCATGCTATAATTGGTCCGTTTGCAGAAGGCTTGTCTTAAAAAGACAGACGGAATTCTTTCTCTTCACGGAGAATACATGACAATTAGCTGAAACTGTGCTTGTGGATCGCAAAGATATCTGGCGCTGTCAAAGCTGCGCCGACAGGCTTTTGATCCATGTTTTAATCATCACCACTACCACCTACACGATGTGAATAAAGCTAAAAGCTGCACTCATCAATAAATCAGTCATTGCTGCTTAAAACCAGATTCACTGATTTTTTTTAAATTTCCCACCCACATTCAAGCCCAAACCCACCACAGTTCATCTGGCAGACTACAAGTGACTTTGAGATGTGAGTCTATGTCTAAGTAATGTGCTGCATGACTGCATCAGCTTGAAAAACTGTCTGTGTCAAGAAAGCAAGGGGATCTAATATGATGTTGTTTTAGTACAAATGAAAACAATAAAAAGGGCAATATGACAATGATATAATTATTCCTCTGTCTGTCAAATCATCCTCAAGCTGGATCTTGCGTTGCCACCCGCCCACATCCTGTGTTCGTCTCAAAACATTTCCCCTTTTGATGTACTCTCCCATCAGTAAAGTCGGCAATGGAGCGACAGGGCCAAGAAGAGAGAGTCTGACATGTACGTTTGAAATCTTCTTCTTCCTCGGGGTGTATAAAGTACACTTGACTGCTCACATGTACTTGTGTGAGCGTACACTAGGGGCAGAGGAGCAACGCTGCGAACACATTTTAAGGTTATCAATAGTGTCCTCCTTGACATTTACTCGCACATAAGGCTTGTGAGAGGTGGTGTGTGTGTGTGTGTGTTTGTGTGTGTGTGTGTGTGTGTCTGTTCCGTGTCTGTGCTTTTAGATGTTTGGCTTAGTGTGCGTGCGCGGCGTGTTAATGTCAACACAGAGTGCAGTGGGTGAGGCTCATTGTCTTTGAAGACGTCAGAAAGAGATGAAAGGGCTTTCTCTCACCTCTCACTGATGCTGCTCCTCTGTTTCTCTCCCTTCATAACCCAATGACGTGACTGGCTTCACTCCCCTATCCACACACACTGTCATGCATAGGCCACACCACTCTTCTTTAAAGGAACATTGATTTTGGGGAAGTGAGTCCTGAAGCACTTTTGTCATGTTGAATGTCCCACAGGGTTTGCGAATGGATAGATCTATCCTCAGAGTAAGTATAAGAAGATGCCCCCCCCCCCCCCCCACCACACACACACAGTTAATCTTAAATTCTCAATCCAGCAGTTCCTTACACTTCCCAAGCATCCCAACAACTGCTGCACACTACTTTCCAAGAAGGCAAGGTTACCAAGGTAAAGTTTCAAAAATAGCTAAAAACAATTCAGTGTGATATGCTTTTATTGCAATAATTTGTTACATCATTTGTCATTTGTCCTTTCGTTAAAGTCCAATTGGTGTGTTGAACTGGTGCCAAATTACGTAATAACTGGGCAGATATTTCAACATGCAAAGGTTCCTGAATGGTAAAACAGTTGACATCAAGTTGTGTACATGGGTACTTTTTGGGGTTTCTAAGATGATAGGGTATTTTCAGAGTAAATGTGAAGCATTTTTTAGAGATAGGGAAATATATATGCTTTAAATATGCAAACGTGTACCGGGAGGTGTGAATTAGCTACACTTCCTTGAGGAAAATAACCAAAAGAACTGAAGACCACCGGTACATTTTGAGATGAGTCAGAAGCTGAGCAATTACAGCACACAGTACAGAAAACACGTGCAAGGTTGGTGCATTTGTTGCTAGTTAGCTCCAGCTAATGTCTGTAGCTACAAGGGCTGAATGAACAGTCAGGTTTGGGTGATTTACAGGAGGTAAACAGTTGCTTTGTGCTGTCTGAACAAACATGTGCAGCTCACAGCCAATGGACTGCTCAATATGCTGCTAGGCTACCGAGCTTTTAGGCTAGCCTACCTTTCATTAAATATGGTGCTACCTAGCATGTAGGTCAATGCACAGATGCCTGCCGATAACTCTTGTCTACCTGCTTACCCACTGCAGATGAGACAGTTTATCTGTTCAATTACTTTGTCAGGAAAGAGGCTCTGGCACAGAGGTGAAGGAGTAAAGGACTCAATCCCAAAGCCCAGTGTCCTATATTCAGCAGCAGCAGCATCAATGTCAGAGAGGAAAAGAGATTAGCGCAGCGTCAACGCTGAAGGAGGTTAATTCAGGAGCAGGTCAACCATTTGAAACCCAAAAGGAGATTCATTATGTGACTATTTATTTACAGGGCTCTCAAGTGTCACGCATTGAGACTCACGCATTTCGGTCTTAAGTCACGCACTCCCGCCACACATCGTATTTCTCACGCTGAAAAACAACTCTCGGCTATTTAATGTTTTAATGTGCCGCAGGGCGCAAACATGAGCTGGCCGCGCTGCCCTCACCGTGGAGGAATCAAGCGCTCCCCTGGAGTTCTGCTGTGAGGAGCCACTTATCAGCCAATCAGAAAAAAGAAATGGGCTACACAATAGCCACTCAGAAGAAAAAAAACCGTATCTGTTGTATCTGGGTAAGATTTAATCCAGCAACCAATGAAAATAAAGCATCCTGGAATTGCGCGCGACTGACTGATATCCGAAAATGTCATTCTGCGGGGTGGGGGGGGGGGGGGGGGTGCTGATGGAAATCTCACTCTTGCCTGTCTTCAAAACTTGGGAGCCCTGTATTTACTTTGCTCATTTTGTTGTGGTTGCCTTTTGTTCTTGTTTCATGGCTTGCACATCTATCTTCAATATGTCTCATCTCTCGCTGTCCTTGCTCTATCTTCCCTCTGTGCAGCACTCGCTCTCTCCTTGAATCAGCATCCACGTTATCCTTTCTCTTTTTCAATTCGAAAGGATTCATTTTAATTTGATTTTTTTAGATTCCCAAGGAAAGCGGATTGGAAGTGTCAGACAAAGCACACCCACTGCTGCACACTCTGCAAACTCTGCACCGTAAACCTAGTCCTCAATGTCTTACTGGGCACAATTTCTTGTCACAATCTGTTTTGATTTTCTTCAGCATTTACCTGCACAGCAGCACAAAGTAACCTCAGGCAATGTCAGTGATGGATTTCACAGGACCAAGAATTACTTTGCCAGGTGCAGACAGTCCGCCCTTTCCAGCACATTGTCAGTTGTGGCAGTTCATTCACCTGCTAACTCACTCTGCATCTTTACACAGTGATCAGTGGAAGACAACTGAGCAACCATGCAATGCAAGACAGTTTAGCATGCAGGGCTAAACCTACTCAATGATGTGCAGATGAATGTTGTATGCATCTCCTCCATTCTTCATATTTTTCAATTCATTATTGGCATATCATTCACAAGCCACTTAGCTCAAGGAGAAGAGGGAGGTGAGAGCATTTACGGGTTGAAGGCTGCGCCAGAGAGTTTTGTTCGACGAAAACTTTTACAACTCAAGCAAATTTCTGCTGTCCTCTAATAAAGGGAAGTCAAGTTTCGAAATGCTTCATAACTGTATTTGTACTTGGTTATAATGTGTAATACTTTTCATTGAATGTCAGGCAGGTCATGCATGTGAGGGTAGTATGGGTTCAGGGAAATATTCTTTTCAGACAACATTTGAAAATAAATGTAGTTTGATGTGGTAACTGCAACTAAGGACAGAGATGCATTGTAATGAAAATGTATACTTTTGAAGTCATAAAAATATAGAATTGAGTGATTACATGAAAAAAATCTGATTTTAAAGGAAAGGTTTATCTGTTTTTCTGAGCAAAAAAGAAAAACTTGATTAAAAAACTGAAACCATATAGTGTGCATGTCTTCCATCTGAAGTACAACCAAACGCATGTTATGAGAGAACAGGAGACTTTGAATACGTTGAACTATGTGCTGGCTTAAATTAGGCTTAGACATACAATGCAACTATCTCCCCAGGTGCTGCAGTGTTCAGTGCCTGCTTTTCTTTACTGTGAAAAAATATCTTTACAGTCTTTGCATACAGACTTTTGCATATTTTGGCATTGCATGAGAAATAAGCGCATGTTTCAATGCAGAAGGCACTGTGTATTCCAAGAATCATCAGTGTCATTTAAAAGACAGGAAGCTGAAGAATGACAGCATATGAAACATTCTATACAGCAGGAACATATTATATTTTCTGCTGCCACAATTTAAGAGCAAATAACTCATTCCAAGCCCCCGTCATGAGCTGCAGCTATCATCAAGGGAAATCAAGTGCTGCGGTGAATTACAATTCACAATAAGCTCGAGCTGCAGTGCATGTTTCCAACACTCCACCTGCAGAGCAAAGATCTCGGTGGTATAGAAATTTGTACCCTGTCGCATGCTGATGTTCTCTGTCTTGTTTTATTCAGCGGAGGATCGCTTCAACTGATTCCACTGTGACACGGCGGAGTCACGTCTCACTGTGGAGGGATAAAGCGTAGAAGGTGGAGGAAGCCATCCATTGAAAGGATTGCATGGGGGACAACTTTGAGAGAAAAGGCTCAGGGAGGTGCAATACCTTGAGCGCTGTCCCTGTGGTGACCCAGTCTGATGAGAACAACAACACTGCTAACTGGCCACAGATGTGCCCACACATAGTTTTCTCACAGAGAAATGGGACAACCACCTCTTCCACCTCCCTCCCTGTCGTGGATAGCCCACAGACTCTATCTATGGCTCTGCAGGTTATCCTGCCACGATCCATCCTGCATTTAGCAGGTAATTGGTTAAACTACTGCAGCAGCTGGAGTAAGCATCCTAGCAGCTCTACAATTCCTTCAATCCACACATCCATTGTGATTTTCTAGCGTTAACATTCCCGAGCAGTCGGCCTGAGCCAGGCTCATTTTCACAGAAAATTCTCATTTCAATTAAGTGTGGCAAAGTGGTTTAATCTAGCATCAGATATGGCTGTGCATTTTAGGGCTGTGTGTGGTTATAATTAAGGCTCAGTGGGAGCTGTGGCCCTGGAGGGAAGCAAGGTCTCTAAGGTCACACTACAATCGCTGCCTTCACATGTGGCCTGCCTGCCTTCCTCCATCACACAGAGAAATCTGAGCTTCCAGCCAGGTGACTTTATTATCAGCAGTCTAATTTGGAAAATATGGCTTTCATTGGCTGGGTAATGACTGTGAATGGTTGTATAGCTTGTCAAACAGCAGGCTAATTTCAATTACCTGCAGACCCACGTGTTTGAATGCCATGAAATTGAGCCATAGAGGAGTTTAAAAATAAGCTTGCTGATGTGCTTTTATCTCTTCCTTTGGAAATTAGCCCTCCAGCACTGATGGCTATAACCACAAATGAAATTGGAAACGCCTAGATAATGACAGCAACAGGTATGTTTCCATTTAACTGGTTATGTGCACATTTTCAAACTAAGCTTAAAAGAATGCCAGAAATACGCAATACAAGTGCAAAAATACGTCTGTGGTGAAACATTTAGCCAATTGATAAACAGCGGATATGTTTAAGGCTGTTGGAAACAGATCTTTCAAAAACTCCTTTATGGTTCTATGCCTGCTTCTGCTTTTTCTTTCGCAAACAAAGCAATTATGTCAATAATGTCAGTCAGATATTTGAATATGGAATAGCTGAATTTACCTATTATTTATCAAAATGTTCAGAAATGTCCTTGTGATACATTTGAATGGAAACGTGTCTTTCAACGGGTTTAAAGCATGCTACTTAGAGTATAAGGATGACATGAAGACTGTCTTGACCTACAAGAGCTCCCATCTGAATTCAATGTTTTTGCTTCCTTGAATGCAAGCACATGCAGAACGTCTCCGAGCTGAGTTCCTAAGTCTTCTCTCTTACTTAAACGCATGCCGCACTTCTTCTGATGATGCTGTTTAGCTTCACTTTCACATTGTTCACAAAAACGTTGTTTTTACAGCTCCATTGGTTTCTATGGCTTTTTCGATGGCATGTGTTTACTTTCTAGATATTCCTACTGGCCTCCTCGTTCCAGCTCTCTGCCTGCTTTCTCCATCCTCACTTCATCAACCACTCCCTTTCTGTCCTTGCTCCGGTTCCTCCATCTAAATCACTTCCACCCTTATATGCTGTCACTCTTTCTATCCCCTGCTCCGCAATTCACATCCTCTCGAGGCTGAATTCTCTATTAATAGAATAGCAATGTAAGGAGTGAGTGAGAGAGAGAGATATGTATGACATGACTCCATGTTTAAGGAACATGGATGCATGTCCACAGTCTACACAACACAGATCCTACTTTTACAAAGAGCTGAGGCTCAACCCACACCCTCAACCCCGAAAGGGAGTCTGTACCATAACACTCCTATTTAAACAAACCTGTGTGGGTTTAACAATGTGCACAATAAAATCCATTCATTCCCCCTGGACATGATGATTCACTGACGGCAACAGCTCGCATTGTGGTTGCTAAAAAGCTCAAGCTACGAGCTTAGATTGGTCTGTTTTTCAGTTATATAATACTGTTGTGTTAAAGAATATTAACAGAAAATAAATTTGAAGCATCCTTACATTCCAACCCTTCAAGGGGAAACCAGGCTATTCTAAACTCTGATATAAATTGCCCCAATATGTATATATACTTTTCTTGGTATACGTTTATGCATTTGTTTCTACTGTGAAGAATGTTTACATTAGGCCTTTATCTCAGACAGACAAAGTATTCATTGGTTTCCTTCGCTATTTCCCTCAAAAACTAAATGCAGATAACTGGCTGCCAAGTAGCATGAGTGTGAGGGTCAAGGAAGAGGGCAATACGTTAATTGTTTATCTCACTTAGTCTCCTAAGGGATACAAGGCTCAAAGAGAGCAATGACAAATCCGGCAAAGAGTGTATCACTGAAAGCAAAATAGGAACAGCTCGGGAATGAAGCGCTATCTATCTGAGATTGTAATTACAGTAGTGCAGAGCTTGAGACATGACTGCATGTCATACCTATCATGATAAGATAGAAAGAACATGATCCTGTAAACTCAAGTATGTGATTGCAATACACAAAGTTTGTTTGTGGATCTGTGAGTGAATTAATTCAGATATATGTCAGTAGCTTGTTTCTTTTAGCCAAACCACAGGCTTTCAATGCTCATGCTATTAATCAAGGGTTGCTAATGGCATTCACAAGTATTTCCCCTCATCTGTTGTTGTGTTTGTATAATCATTCATTACATTACATTACTCTTTTATCCAAAGCGAATTACAATCATGTCATATTGTCATCTACCGTAGACACAGTTACAGGGAGCAATTCAGGGTTAAGTGTCTTGCTCAAGGACACATGGACTAGGGCAAGGATTGAACCGGCAATCCCCTGATTTAAAGACGGCCCTGCTAACCACTGACCCACAGTCAGATAGTGGCAGTCAAGTTGGTCTGTTACTGTCATAACTCTGTAGTGTATTCATTGATGCCGTTACCCAGAGGAACAACACTTTCACCGGATCACCACTGAAAAAAGAGACCAAAGGACAATTATTTGGTTTGCATTAACCACAAACTTATTTTATTTCTCATTTGATATTATTGCTCCTCTTAACAGGATACATACAAACTTGCTTTGGTGGTGTGCTTTGAAGAAGAAGAAGAAAAAAAGCAATAATTTCCGATAATAATTCAGAATTGAAGCTTTCTTATACACAATGCTGTGTTCACATGAACTCGTTGATCAGCCCTGGACAGAAAGATTTTCAGTCCGTGACATTTGTAAAGGATGAAGAAATAAAACATTTATAGATGTCACGTTGGGATCTAGCTCAAGTCGAGTAAAGAAAGAAAGCTTTTCAGTCTACTTCACCCTGCTGATTACCTGTGGTTACAAGAAAAAAACGGCAAAGCCCATGGGAATTTCAACACCATAAAGCAGTCTCAGCCCATGTGGTCTGAGCTCATGCTGGGCTATGAAGGTCGACAAAGTGTTTAGATGAAGCAATAAACTCCTCCAGGTTAATATGTATTCGGTGGTGTGTGTGCATGCTTGTGTGTGCTTCAGCCTGTACGTTTTTTTGTGCTCATTTACGACTGTATCTTCAACGACCTCTTTTTTTCAACACATTTCTATTGACTGTTTTATACCGACATTGACTGTTGACTCCTCATTGTTTCTAACCGGCCAGCAAGTGATCAGCAACTGCTTCAGTTTGGATGATAAAGGCTAACTCTAATTTAGGAAATGACAAGAGCTGAATAAAAACTGAGCTTGTCTTCTAATGTCGATAAGAGGAGAGCTAGTCAGCTGTGAGCAGCCGGTGGTGTGTTTGCTTAACAGAGTTAACAGCTAGCAGGGTTAGTAGCAGACCTTACACTTGACATAACTAAACCCCTAAGCCGGACTGACAGTTTCTTTTGAGAAGAAACATTAAACAGTCAACATGAAGCATTAAACAACTAGAATGGGCACTCGGTAGAGCGCATACCTTCGCATATCACAAGATTGGGCATTGAATTATGAACATGTTGGCATTAGTTGCATGCCAATTGGATAAAAATTGACCGTGCTATGGTAAAAAGAAGATTTTGACCTTTTCATGACCTTGACCTTTGACCCGATCGATCCCAAAGTCTAATCAAATGGTCCCCGGATAATAACCAATCATCCCACCAAATTTCATGCGATTCAAGAAGATGTTAACTTTGTTCATGACCTTGACCTTGACCTTTGACCCGATCAATCCCAAAATCTAATCAAATGGTCCCTGGATAATAACCAATCATCCCACCAAATTTCATGCAATTCGGTTAACAACTTTTTTTGTTACGCGAATAACACGCATACAAATAAATAAATACATTAATACACGGCGATCATAACATAACCTTCCGCATTTTCAATGCGAAGGTAATGTTTCAAGTTTCAAGTTTCAAGTTTTTATTGTCACATCCCCTTTTATACAAGTATAAAAGGTTTCGTATGCAAAATATGTACAAACACCGACAGCAGTAGCAGACTAAAAAGAAATAAAATGAAGAATAAATACACAAACATCCACACACAAAAAAAGATATAAATATAATATATATATAAAACAGTGTGATAATATATATATATAAATATATATAATATATAATACAAAACATAAAATATAACTTTTTATATATATATATATGATATATATATATATATATATATATATAATATATATATATATATATATATAAATATAATATACAAAATATACATATACCACATGAATATGTTCTGGTGTGTTCTGGTGGTGTTGTCTTGTTGAGTCTCAGCAGCCTAAGCTGTTAGCCTGTCTGAAGCTGTCCCTCAATCTGTTTGTCTGACACGCTGCACTGCGGTGACGCCTGCCTGACGGTAGAGGGTGAACAGTTTGTGGCGGGGTGTTTTTGTCTTTTGGCTTTCAGTGCGCCGGGTGGCCATTTTATTGCTTGGTGTATATAATGTGGATGGCTCAATGAACTGCAATGTAGTTGCATGGAGTCGGTGCAGACAGCTGTTTAGTCTCACATGACTTTCACTCTTTCTTTTTTTAAATCCATATCTGTTCGTTAAGAAATCTGCATTGTTTCATACCCACCACCCTTCTCCTTGAGGGTTGTCTGATACGCTTGCAGAATGGCGGTACGTATTCATTCAATCAACCATTACACGACTAACCCAAGATCTGCATTTTGTGTAGGCCTCCTGTTATATATTATATTTAGATGTGTGCTTATATTCTTTGTTCTTATACGTTGTATACTTAAGCTATCATTAACTTTGGCCTGCAGGAAACTCATAATTATTAAAACAGAACTGAGTTCAGTTTCAGGTCAGAGGGCTAATTTATCTACAGGAGGCAGAGATAAGATTGTAACGGGAGGGAGGCACCTGCATTTCAGCACCAGAAATAAAACACACACACCATTGGTCGAGTTTGATATTCTTTGAAGGTCAGACAGAAACATTGAACGTTTCTGTTTGACAAGGCCAGGGAGGATGCGGTTGTCCTTCCTCATGCCAGCTAGGTCCAATTAGATTACGGATTCTGAATGGAGTCGGATGACGTTATCCTTGTGTGCTGTCCCCTGTCCTGTCAGATTTACACTTTAACCTGCAAGTTGAATGGACTTCTCCCCTGCTCTTGCAATTGCAGTGCCGATACTTTACCTGTGACCAGAAGAATAAATCATCTTACATTTAGAAGTTGTGTGACTGTGATTATACACCACCAGGCTTCCAATCCTTTGATTGCGCTTTTAGTATGAAGGACAATTCGTTTATTTTCTGTTCATTGTTTCCTCTACGCCTGCTGATATCCCACACTTACATGTTGTCTGCAGGTCTAGGTTTATGTTGTTATTGCTGCACTGCTGCTGTTTATTATTAATATCAGTCATGATTGCTTTTCTTCCCTCTCGACAATCTGTGCCCTGACATCCCACCCCTCATAACGGCTCACAACCTCACCCTGTTTATACTTCAAACCCTATTACTCAGCCCAGAGTCACAAGAGCCCTCACTTTCCCCACAGTAGACTGAATCTGCTAGCACAGGTTTATTTCACTTCTGTCCTCTTCAACTCACGTAGGCCCACCGCCTAGATGCACAGACTAACACACGATCGCAGACACGCAGACACCCAAACTCCAGGAGGGGAAAGGATATGGAGCTGTAGTATCACCCTTGCTGGCATAGCCTTTTCACACAATCTGTTGTGGGTCTTTTATCGCCCACACTTCTTTCATGTGGAGTGGCAATATTTCTACACTGAATGGCTTGGATGTTACCGTTCATGAGCAGAAACTTCAGGGCCTCCGTTGGAGAGGACAGCGAGGTGAACTAGTTTGGGGATTGTTCGGTCGTCTCTCTTTGGTCTGGTGCTCTCATGTTGCAAAGGAGACAGCGAGTCAAGGTGGGCGGAGAGCTGCTGCTCGGCTGCAGTAAGGGCAAGGTCGATGACAGAAGATAATGACAATAAAATGTTTCCTGAAAAAGGAAACATTTTCAACTCGTGAAAGCGGTTGTTGCCTGGTAGCCGTGCAAGCTCCCAAACGTAATGCATAGACACTATCGTCCTCATATCACACCTGCTTTGCATTGTTGCCTGAAGTAGATTTGCTCTATAATAGTAATAATAATCATTTATTTTATATAGCGCTTCTCAAGGCACCCGAAGTCGCTTTACAGAGTCCAGAGTCCAGTAGTCATACACACACACAGTCATCCCGGTGGTGGTAAGCTACATCAGTAGCCACAGCTGCCCTGGGGCAGACTGATGGAAGCGTGGCAGCCAATCAGCGCCTACGGCCCCTCCGACCACCACCAACATTCATTCACATCCATACATACAGCTCTACATTCCTTTTCTTTAAAAGTTGCTACTTACTTCCATAATGTATTTAAGCCCACATATTTCTTGTTGAGTAGAAGAAACATGAACAGTAATCATTTGCTGTTCAAGCAAATGATTACTTTTAAAATAAAAATCTATATGCATGTCCCCATTAGGTTTTTTTGTTGTGCGATTTATAGCCATGGCCTGTTTGTGTGACTTTATATTGCATCGATTTCCATCCTCTTGTTATGATGACCCTGAGATTGTGAAAGGAAAGACAAAGAAAAGGAGAGATTTTTTGTTGTTGTCATTCTCAGCTGACTTTGACTCTGTTGAGGCATCTGTGATTATTCATATCCAGCACCCTTTTCTTTGAGGGTCGTCTGGACGTGCCTACATTTTGGACTTTACCCTTTATCTTCCTGCTGTACTCAGTTCTCTGTGGCGCTACACATTGCCTGCAGCGGCGTTATAGCCAGACATGGAATTGGCTGCCAGATTATGCCATCTGGTCCCTTGCGTCCTACAGAGTGAGTGACTCATCAGGGTCAACCAGGTAGTCCAGTGGAGACGAGCAATGTCAGCTGGTGAGAAAGCTTTTTTATTTTTCAAGTTATTTCATGATCAATAGCAGTGGGACGGAGGCATAAACAAAAATATTGCTGGACTTTGTGCATTTACTGAAAAAACACAATCGGGGGACATTCTCCCATCGGACAGGCGGTTTAATGTTGTTGACACACTTGGCCTTTTACACAAATCTCTTAAAGTATTGGCCTTCACAAGAGGGAAATGCCTGCCAATGATGTGGACGCCAAAGACCTTACGAAGCTTTGAACTTGAATGGTCCAGCGTGACTGGACTTTAGAGTGGAGAGGATTTCATCTTGCATCTTTACAGTGCTCGTATAAGCGACCTCTCTGACTCTCTGTTATATATGAGTTAATATGTACCAAACATAAGTATAACTTTCATCGGTACTCTTTAAAAGAGTGCTATAAATCTGTACTTTTGAATCAAAACCCTGTTAATAAATAATAATAAAAACCTCCATATTTTGTTATGTAATTTTTGGTATGTGAAAAAATATCATGAACAAAAGTAACTGTCATACATTTTCTTTGGTATTTTTGACAAATACAGTTATCAACTATTGCTGGGCAACATTTATGTTATGTCACTTCACAGACATGCAACTAACTGTCCTTGATGGAAGTTGTCATGGAAACAGGCCAGTACCAGTCCTTCATTCATTAAGCTATTTCTTTTCGTTCTTGTGTCGTCCACCAGTGTCAACTCTTTGACTGTGAAGTGACACTTGATATCACATATTCCACGATAGAGAACTGCCTGGTCCATCTGGGGAGGCTGCAACAGGGGGCCACTTCATGTCAGTGTCTCTCACATCGTGCATGGCCATCCACAGTTTTTGGTAGCACATATTTTCTGCCTTTTCCATTTTGCAACCACATCAGATATTGAGATCGCAGCAAGGCAATCTAGTCATAAGGTCTTTTCGCACCACATCATGATGAGCAAGGTCAAACTCTAAGTTCAGGCAGAAACTAAAGAGCTCTAATCAAACTCTTTTGTCGGGGAATGACAATGAAAAGCGGATTTAACTTTGTTATGAAAAGAGCAGAAAGTTTGCGCCCCGTGGCAACAAGCTTTGTAGTACAGATGAGATATAGTCCTGATCTTTTCTCTACAGTCAATGTGAATTTGGATGTTGTGTGTGTGCCTGTGCGTTCACATGTGCACCTCCCATGTTGGAAAAAAACACATCATTATTTGAGAGAGATGGGAGGGAGGAACTGATGACGACGGCTATCTGTTCCATTTCATAACTTCATAACAGACAATCATGGCCACCTCACAGAAAAATGGGCCAGCTGTGTGGAGGTGAGAATGTATCGTATCAGTATCCTCAGATCGTATCAGTATTGGACAATATGTCGTACAACACTTTGTTTGAAACACTGAGGCCTTTTAGGTATCAAGTTGTTCAGGTCAAATTTATAAATACTCCTCCAGGTAATGTATGTGAATACATTATCCTCACAAATATCAAATGCAAGTGTGTGTGTGTGTGTGTGTGTTTAAATGGGGCCTGGGGAAATAGACTCTTCAAGGACAACTTAAGTCAATGGATGCAAGATCATGCTGCGGTTTTAGATTAATAGACATATAATACAACCAATTCGTATCAACACATTGTCGGCGAATCAAAACTAAACTTGGTACTAGAATTATTGCTGCACTGATTGAATTTTCCCTCCATCTCTGACCACCAGTACAGCATTAAGTATACATTAGGGAAGTCTTTTCAATGCCATTTTAATTTCATCTCTCTCCTTACCCTCTCTCACCGCCTGGCGAGCCTGCACAGAGAAATCCCAGGCAGTAACCTCCCTCCAGGATGCCTTCCATCTCCAGGATGCCTCCCATTACACCAAATGTAGGTGCCGAATTAATATTGGAGCACATTCATTCAATACTTGAAATGGAATTTCCCAAAGATGTCACATATCTCGTCTACATTAGTGCCGACCGATATGTTTCTCGACTGCTTCCTCAATACCTGATGACTGACAGCCAAGACGGTGGATTTAATAACAAGAAGCACATTCCAAGCAAGGAATTCTACACAAGTGAACATAATGTATTTGGCCTTTTCTATTAAATGTGTCATTCATGAGACATCAAAATGTGTGAATTTTAAAGGGCCATTATCCTCATGTTAAGCCTGGGTTCAAGACAGTCACAATGGAGTGCTCTTTGATTGCGTTATATTTTAATCTTTTGCAGCCTTGCTCCCGTTTGCATGCGAGTAAACAGTGAAAACAAGTAACGGCACAGGCGGAAGTCAAAGCATATACGCCTCATTAATCTTTCTCAACAAGATGCCATTTGTAGTTGAGCACCATGTACACATGCAACTGCAAACCCCAACATGCACATGATTGCTCATCCATTGTGTGAGGAACAGAGACAGGCACACTTTAAGGGACACACAATCAGCTCGCCGTCACATCCCACTGTGCAGGATCAAGCCCTAGTTTGTTTCACAGGCACAAACAGCAGAAGGGAGGAGGACGTAGGAAGAAAGCGAGTGCAAAGAATTCCAATACTTCACTGCAGATCCATTTCTTCCAGACATATGACATTTAGTTACAAGAACTGTCAAAACAAGTGTTTCCTCCACTCTCCAAGGCAGAATAAAGGTGATGGAGTGGGAGACAAACAGCGAGGGATAGAAGAGAAAGCTAAGCTGAGCCCAAAGTGGGGCTATATGAGGTTAAACGATAACAAAGAAAGAAAAAAGAAAAATGAAACAATATTGAAATCATCTGATCGAGCCTTGCAATACAGAAACAGGCTTAAAAAACGGAGTCTCTTTGTTCATGACATTAACTTCCTATCCTACACCATCCTAATCCACCCACGCCCATCTATCATTACCTCCACTCCATCTACCACATGATGGGCTCAGTACAGCAGTCTTCTCTGAACTGAGGCTGATCACAGACTGCCTCACTGTGGACACATCCAGCCCTGGAGGCATGCTTAGGGGAGGAGAGGCCTCTGAGTTTCATTGCAGAGCTGCGATTTAGCTGGTGGTCTGACGATCTAGTTCAGTATTCTCTGCTCCTGCCGGGGTGTGATTAGGTGCACGCAGACAGCTTGATGAATAGATGCTATCTAATACTGCTTTGAAAGACTACAACAAATGCAAAGCTGTGGGATGCATGTTGATTATCATTCAGAGGAGCTAAGCAGCATGCTATCCCCAGAGCAAGATGGAAGTGCTACCAGGGTACTGCTCAAAATGACATCCTTTGTCATAACCTGTTGCCAAGCCCCTACTCTGGCATCAGTTGAGAAATAGCACAGGAGGACACATACTTCATATTTCGCTGCTTATTCAGAAGCTTACTGGAGTTGCTTTAACAACCTGTAACCCTGTATTCATGTCCTTCTCCTTTTGTTGGACAACCTTTTGTTCCTCCCTCATTACCATACATTGATTGGAATAAAGGACTCCACTCTGGGCTGCACAGTCCCACTACATTCACCTCCTGCCTCATTAAACTACTTTTAATAATCCCTGTGGTCTTTAATGGTGGATGTATCCCCTTTTGTATACCTCGCTTCATGCAACACTTGAAAAGGTGAATACTTAAAGCAAGTGTGATTTCAAATAGCTAGTTGTGGACATAAGGGCACCATTCCGTTCGCCATGGGCAGTATGGCACATGTGTCACTGATTATTTGCTGCCTAATATCCAACTATTATCTCCAGAGATTTGATTGAAACTAAAGGCAGTTCATAATGGCAACGTGATACCGTCAATAAATGTCATCGTACCAAAATACATATTGTGTATCTTTCATCCAGGAGTACAACATATCAACCAAATTTCCAACATTGCATGAAGTCTTTTTGGAAATAGATATATCTATTTGACATAGTATCATAAAAGCTTTGCTTTGAATATTTAGCTGTGTGGGTGTAAACTGTGCATTGATATGAACGGAGGAAAGAAAGCCTGCTTGGGCTTACAAGACACCAGATCCAAGTATTTTAAAACTACATAACGGTCTGAAAATAAAGAAATCCATTTCAACTCAACACTTTCTTATGTCATCATAGGAGAGGCGTGTAATGTGCACTGCCTCCACACATACAGTATATTGTTGGACTGATTAAGATCACCTGGTCAAATCATTTAAAAGCATTGAGTCTGGTTCATTCATGCCACCCAAGCAAAATACCTTCAGCAAATCAAGTTAAGGAACTTTTCTATATTTCACTCTGAACAGTATCATAGCACATCTCAGTGTTATGATATCATGTTGTGTGTGTAACAGAACTTACACATCTAGTAGAATAAGCTCAAACACATTACAGATATTACATGATTATTTTTCTTATCATTTTCTGACACAAAGCTTTTTGGCCTCAGATACAAGTTAAGGAGCTCATTAAGTGGTGAGCATCCATTACACTGCAAGCCTGCCATGGATGGGCATGTTAGCGAAACAACCGGAGAGCAAAAATATGGTTGGCACTAAATATTTGTGAGGAGATACATATATGGTGGAAGCAAATGGGTAAGTCTGGCAAGCACAGTAGCTCAGCTCCAGCTAAGACACTTTTAGCTGTAGAAATAGCTTCTTAGTATCTCTCTCGCTCCTCTACCTTGCTCCATATCTTCCTCTATCGCTCTCTCTGAGGATCCCTCTCATGTTTCCTGCACTGGCCTATTAGAGGGTACATCCAGCCAGTGCCACATTAAAATCCATACAACCCAGTGCTTGTGACTCAGATAGAGAGCCCTCTTTTGTATTGTGATCTATCTCAGACAGCACACGTGACATTAATATTCTCCCAAAGATCAGAGACCAAAGATCCCCCAGACCCATGTATTGTACTGACTGTTGTGTCATCTGTGCATCATACATAAAGAGAGAGAAGGCGGGGATACTCAAATATATGGTAACACTGCATTCATTTGTCATCTGCCAGCATCTGTTTTCATAACCTTTTCTCAGGGCAGCCACTGTGGTTTCTGCAGTGCCAGAGAGTCATTGGCACGTCAAACTTGGCAGCCGTGGGAATCTGAAGGAGCGTGAAAAACAGCAGAGGTGGGGTCGTTGGGCATTGTGGCAGGTCAGATGCGGAGGGACAAATGTGTCGGTCTCTTGGGTGTTTGGTTTTGTTTGAGGAGACAGCGGACATGTGTGTTGTGGCGAATGGATGTCCCTGGCAGGTTTCCCTTCGAGGGACTCAGGCAAGAGACAGCATGCTTATCCCTGGAGAAACTGCCCAACCCTCTGTTCCAATTCGGGTCCTGCTGCTGATGCATGATGGGAAAGAAAAATATCCCTCCTTCCCTTTTCCCTCCCCTGTGAAAAGCACCCTGACCTGAATACAGATTCAGACCAATAATACTCACTCTGTATACGAGGGGCAGACAAAACTTTTTGAGTATTCATCATCTAAAATCCCCCTCTTTCTACTTCAAGGGGAGATTTTAGGCATAAAGACTACAGCATCATGCTCCGGCTTGTGAACCAAGTGAGAAAAGACAGGGCAGAGCACTGTGAGGAGCGAGAAAAACAAGCACATGTGACTGCGCAGTTAAGTGCTGCAGCCCCAGATTCACAATCATACTGGGAATCACAACACTTTTGAATAATTTAGGATGAATAGGGGAGAGGAAAAAAATTTCTGCAGCAAGTAAGGAAGCTAAGGAAATGAAAGAGAGGAACATATTCTAGTCTGGAGACATGTCTGAATGACTGCTATATGGTTTCGCGAAAAAGATCTACAGATAATTATTTTGACATGGATAATTTCTGTGCTATTTGTTATTTATGGCCTTGGCTTACTCACACATTTTCTAGCAACAGTCTTACGATGTCTTCATTCTATCTGTGGCTATGCTTAACATGGAGGGAATTCTTAAATGGACTTCCAATTGACTATCAATTTCACGTTGTCGACATGTAATCTAAATACTCTTTGGGGGTCGTAGCTCTGCCTGTACCTGAGGACACACAAGCACCAAACTAAATGTACAATTATCATGGTTCAATTTTTTTCAATTAGTCAATGCACTTATTCAGTTTCTCAGACAAGACTTTTCTTTTACCGTGGTGTTAAAATCTAAAACATTTTCTCTCAAGTTTTACTTCTCCCAACCCTGGCCCAAACCACAACTCATTAAGCTCCACTACTCTTGATTTCTTACCATTGGCATCATGGTACCAAGAAAGAAAGAAAAACTACATTTGCCAATTAGTCAGAGCCCTTGTGATTTTACCACTCGTGCAAGCAATTCCAATTTATATTAATTATTCATTGTGAGGCCGGTGAGTTGCCAGAAGGGCTTGAAAGAGAGGAAGTTCTGCGGTGAGATCTAATCGTTTGTGTTGATGCTGTTCTGCTTCTAATACCACCATGTAGCATGTCTGGCATCCTGTTTTACTTATGTTGGATTATTTTGTATTATTTGTACAATGTTTTATAGGCCTTATGTTAAAATCTATGATTAAGAGTTTGGCATCAAATGATGATTGGAAGCATGTGGAAATGCCACCATCTGTCTGCAGAATGCGTCTATGTCGGTAGACCAGGAGCTGCTTTGGATTATATTTTCCCCGTGACCTTCGTCACCTGTTAATTATGTCCTTATAAATCTGCTTTCACAATGAAACAGTGGCAATCATCCTGCAGTATTTCGCAAGAGGCAACGGACCAGATAGAAAACAACTTGGCTCATTGTTCATACTTCTATCTCTTTTAAACAATGCTTTGTTTATTGTTGTGACTGGAGATAAGCTGGAGCTGTATGAATGTTGTGCTGCAGGGGATTGAGCATGCTGAGCTGAGGGGTCACTGGACTGGTGCTGAGAGGACACGGCCCTTATGTTCAGACATACTCTTCAGGTGAAACTGCTTTCTTTGCCCAGTGTATGTCTAAACACAAATACTATAACACTCTCACACACACACACACACACACACACACACACACACACACACACACACACACACACACACACACACACACACACACACACACACCATTTGCAGATATGTCTTATTCATCACAAACCAAAGAAAAGGGAGATAACTGGAATACACACAGCAGGACTGAGCTCGACTGTGGGCACAGAGAGCAGACCTGGCTGTGAATCAGCATCAACCATTTATATATATATATATATATATATATATATATATACAACAAATCCTTGTTATAAATTAAATAAAGAATGCCCTCTACGTATGCATTTGTCTTACAATATCCATTTATTCAAGACATAAACTCCAATATTCACTGTAAATCTTACTCTATCTAATCTCTAACACGCAGACCTACTTTTCTCATATTGTTTTCTTTTCAAAGCTGTCTTTCATAATGGCATCTGCCATTTCTGTCATTGTTCTGCCGTGTCAACTTCAACTTATATTTTGGCACTGAAATATTTGTGAAGACAGAGGAACTGAATGCCACGACACCTTCCATCACTCAATCTGCTCCATGCTGACACAGGTGTCTGCTAACATGCATATTGTCTGGTGGTACACAAACCGCAGTGACATGGCAGAAGGCACGAGGGGAACGTCTTAATATGACACGCCATCTTACCTCAGTCAGCATATTTTCACTTTAAAAGATGACCTCTGTGCTGTATTGTCGAGATGCAACAGATCAGAACTCTGAATATGTTAAAGATGCAAATGTGTGGCCACATGCTCCAAACAAATAGAAGTCAGCATTCCAGCTCTAATCCTGGGTCAATACAATCTACATTTACAGTCATCAGATATTTTAAAAAGTTGCATATAAATAAAAGTCAACTACTGACAAGAATAGGCAAGAATTCAAAAATGTCAACCAAACTGCTGGAACTCATAGAGCCTGTCAAAATAACACTATCTTATGCTATCTTTTGATCTTCCCATGAGGTGTCGGCCTAGAGTTTACGTTAGCCATCTATACGGCGGCTTTACAATCCATAGTTTGGATTGAATCCCTACTGGCAGAAACAGCTGTCAGCTATAGCAACTCCCTTCGGCCAGCGCTAAACCCAGCAGCGGTAGTCACAGCAGGCTGGTGCTTGGTCTAACCTGGGTTTGCACTGGGCCGAACGTGACATGCTACAGTTGACCGCTAACGGAAGGTCCGACTCCCAGAAACGCCCCTCACCCAGCGAAGTAGTCTCCCAGGGGACAAAAAAAGAAGAAAACTAGAATGGGCACTCAGTAGAGCACATACCTTCGCATATCACAAGATTGGGCATTGCATTATGAACATGTTGGCATTAGTTGCATGCCAATTGGATAAGAATTGACCGTGCTATGGTAAAAAGAAGATTTTGACCTTTCCATGACCTTGACCTTTGACCCGATTGATCCCAAAATCTAATCAAATGGTCCCCGGATAATAACCAAACATCCCACCAAGTTTCATGCGATTCAAGAAGATTTTGACCTTTTCATGACCTTGACCTTGACCTTTGACTCGATCGATCCCAAAATATAATCAAATGGTCCCCGGATAATAACCAATCATCCCACCAAATTTCATGCGATTCGGTTTAATACTTTTTGAGTTTTACCTTCAATTTTCAATGCGAAGGTAAAAAGAAAATGCAGCGCACTGTTACCTCTTTACAATTATATTTTGAAGGTTTTAAAACTAAAATGCTGGCCATATCTTACACATTGCACCGTTTAAAGGTCAGCTGCTCGCTACAGCCACTTCACTAACAGCAATGTGGGTCATCGCAAAGACAAGAAGAATGTTTCACTGAAAGTTGTCCTTTTACAATTTTAACCCATTACTTAACACAACAGTTTGATGTCTGAAGAGACCAAACAGAACTTTAAATGGACAAACTGTTTTTTTCCCAAATATGTGATCATAATATCACATTCTTCAGGATGACTATATAGGCCATGTTGAGTAGATGAGTAGTGTATGGAGAGAGAAAGCTGAAGCCTTTTAGTTCTATAGAAGTGCTTGCACCTGCGAGGTGGGAGTCCGAGAGATGAAGAGGGCTCATACATGCACTGATGTAGCAACAATGGTGTGAATCTCCAAAAGAGAGGGAGAGACAGAGAGTGTGTGTGTGTGTGTTTGTGTGTGTGTTTGGACACCTGCAGCCAGATCACCCCAGCTTCTCCCACACAGCGCCAAGAGCTATTCTGTTCAGCACGATAATAGTGCCATCATCGCATGGTTTCATAAGCCGTGGGACTCCGTGCAGAGATGAGAAACGGACCAAATGTATGCATTCCATCAGGCATTTGCAAACCCGTGCAGTGTGTGTGTGGTAGGTCCGTCTGTGAGGGGCCCTGACAGATTGGGCTGTGGGCGAGCCTTCTTCTCGCTGACACATCATGTAGCTTGTACTGCGTGGAGACTACACAGGACAAGGATCATATTTTATTCAGAATTAAGGTGTGACATTTGGAAACAAACACAGCTCTTTGAAATCTAAGATTCTGGTTTCTTTTCAGATCCTCCATGTTGACTGATCATTTTAGTTTTTCTTTATGTCCTTCTGGCTTATTTCTTTTCTCTCTTTCATTTAATTTTTTTCTTTTTTCAATCCTGGAGAAATCCAGGAAATTCAAGAGGAGAAAGAAACTGATATTTCAATTATAAACAGCATACCTTTAAAGCAATCTTGTGGCAACACAAGTGCTTCAAGCACCACCTTATATCTCGTCCATCAATCCTCTGTCTCACCATGTTGTCAAGGGATGCCGAGCTTAACACCTTGACCTTTGTTTTGTGGTTTACAAGCATGTTTTAGCCTGTGTGAGAGTGTTTGTGTGTGTTTCTGTCCTGGTTTTATTCAATTCAGTTTATTTTATATAGCCCAACATCACAAATTACAAATTTGCCTCAGAGGGCTTTCCAGTCTGTACACATAAGACATCCCTGTCCCAGGACCTCACATCGGATCAGGAAAAACTCCCAAGAAATAGAAAAAAAACCTTTCAAAGGGAAAAAAAGGGGAAGAAACCTTGAGTAGAGCAACAGAGGAGGATCCCTCTCCAGGATGGACAGAAGCATTAGATGTCATGCGTCCAGAAGGAATCATTACAGAGTTACAACACATTCAATGAGTATGACAGAATGAATGAATAGTTTGTTGAACATTGCGACCCACATAATCATAATACATGTCTGCATGTTCCTTTAAAAAGTAGAAAAGCCTCATTGGCACGGGTCCAAATCAGTCTTAGAGGTCAGTGGGATTTTCATGTCAATGACACCATCACACACACGCATACCCATATATTACGTAGACATCATTAGAGCCCACTTGATCTACTTTTCCTTCCTGTCCCATCCACCCTTCACCGTCGTCAGTCTCACCAACTCCCCATTTCAACAACTCTGTACTTTTTTCATTGTTGACAATGTCATTGAATCTATTTCCTTCCCTTTGACCAGTGCGCCACAGGCTCTCCCTGTGTTTCGGAAAAAGAGCTGGTTTAATACCACTGGCATGTGTGCAGACATCTACCGTATACCTCTTTGGCATGCTTCGTGGTCTCTCAAAGAGAATGTCTCACATTCCCCAGAAAGAGCTAAACAAATATGTAAAGAGATGTAACCACAGTAAACAACGCAGCGTGCCAAACACAGTCACATAAACATGTCAAAACATATTACTGGGACAACGTGGCCCAGTTGTGATTTCTTATCACAATCTGGGGAAGCTAGGTAAATGATTCAAAGTTAGATCCGGATCGGTTGACTGATCAGCAGCTACAGGAGGGCTCTGTCTGAAAAGTGCCTCCAGTGGATGTTGTGCAATCAGCTGTCTAACTCACACCGACTCTTAACCTCTCCATCCATCAGTGGAGAGAGCAGCCGTGACACTAAAAACCTGCTTCTTCCATTAGAGCCCTGCCAGAGCCTAATTGTTGTCCTTCGACTCTCTCTCTCTCTCTCTCTCTCTGTGTGTTCCCTGTTACAATAAAAAGTATTCTGCTCCCATGAAGTGAGCCACTAAACAGGTCTTGTCTGGTGTTACCTACTCCTCAAATCCTCTTTGTTTCCCTTTGATGCCCTCGTCTTTGGGGGACGAGGGGGCTCACCTTGGCAACAGCGCAAATGAGCGTACGGACGCATTGGGATGAAAGACTAGCTCTCATCATGGCGTAAACGCATGAGCACACTTCTGAGAATAAAGATCTGTAAATTAGCTCTACACACCAAGTGCTGTCATTTCTGTCCTGTTGTTTTGCACTTTTAAATAATTGACAAGGCTGTGCTTGTGAAGACGGGGACAAATCTGCTGAGTTAATGTCGCAGCCAGATGAGTTTTAGCACCAAACACTATCAATTTTTCCCACCATGGCAGTTCATAAATCTCATGTAACCCCAGCTCAGCAATATAACAAGTGCGTTCTACCAGCATGTTCTGTTTATTGTTTTGCTAGAGAGCTGGCAGTGGATAACATCTATATTCACCCTCTAGATTACGTTCCATTCCTAAACAACATTTTAACATCAGGCAGGTGTCTGCATTGGGGCTGGGCACATATAACTGGATTGCTAAGGGCAAACTGTTGGCTGTTCTCGGCCATCTGAGGAATAAAAAGACTTGTCCTTTTTGTAAGTAGTGGAGCTGTCAGGGGTGCACACATGGCTGAGAGAGTGATCTTATACTGGGGTGTTGGGGCAGAGCCGTGGCTGTGTTCACTGTCAGACTGTGGCATCTGTGTTGCCCGGCCTCCTATGGGAATTGAGCAGTGTGTGATTTAGGCCTTGAATGTGAATAGCAGCTATGAGACACTGCATAGATGGTAGTGACTATCTGTAAGCCTGACTTTCTTCTTCTTTTCTTTTTGCTTCTTTCCTCTTTTTTTGATTGCAGGCGAGGCAAGATGCAGCTTTCTCTTCAATGTCCCTTGCCAGCCACAGCAGATGGGTGGAAAACTCTCTTCAGAATAAAAACAGCATTGAACTTTCCCCCTTTTGCACGTCATTAAAATCCCAACAACACAAAAATTTCCATCCACTGCCAAGGGTAGTAAATCCACATCTCGACGGTGTTTTCATATAAACTGGACTTACTCCGCCTTTAGACCACACACCTCTGTTGACGGCCAGCAACCAGATGACAAAACGTTCTGGGAGCAGTGAGCTTTCCGAACAGTTTTATCTTAAACAGAAATGCACCTGGATTTTTAGCCTGAGCAATGTGCAAAGCAAAGTGCTTCATTAGGATGCACAACTGAAACCCTGCAGGATCAAGGTGATTGGAATGTAAAACGACCGGCTTCAGGCTTCACTACTTCTCACAACTGCATCTACACCTCCATCATGAAACGGTTTGTCCCCAGCCACACCACATGCCACAATCAAAGTAAAAGGCACCACAACATGAGTTACGGAAGCCAAGGATGCGATGCGGCACAGCTTCAACATGCAATAAACATTCTTAACACATGCACCATGTGTCACAATTGTGTCATTTAAGTCCAGCTTGGGCTCTGTCCTTTTTACCAAGTACTGCAATAATTAGCTTATCTCTGGCACACAAAACCACACCTTGCACCTCCACTGTGTTTGATGCCCTGTGTTTATGATGCAACGTCCTGGCTTTAATGTTTTTTTAGCGAAGGTCAATGCTGAAAAGGACTTCACTCTTATTCGCAGCAGTGAAACACACATGGAGAGAGTGTGTGAGAGGTTCTCTCTAAAACAGAAATAGCATTTAAAATTGACATTTAAAATGTTTTTAAAATGTCAGGGAAAATTGAAACTGTTGAGTTATCCAGATTGTACGAGCTTTAATAAGGTCAAAAATATGGTTCTGCTTCTTTAAATGACTGAATTTAAGACTGTAAGACAATTGTGTGGGGTTTGCATATACAAATAATGATTGTGGAGAAGACCTTGGCCAATATTCTGTAATTACTACAACTCCATCTGTCTCTCACTCCTGACTTTTAAATAACACTCATCCATCCTGTCTTTTAGATTCCAGAGTAAATCCTCTTGTCCTCCTCTCTGCATTATATAAGAAAACATCTGGTGTCAGCCTACATCTCATCAATTCATTCTTGAAATGTTTCATTCAATGATACCATGCTGATTTCAAAGAATAGTTGTATATACTGCACATCTTCTTATTGTTAGATGAATGTAAGTAAAAATCCAAGCCTACCTTTAGTAGAACCCAACAAGATTGCAATGCCACAATTAGCCTAATCGCTCTGCTGTAGGTTAGAGCGGGGCGGACTTTTTAAGTGGTTCTGCAGTTGCAGTATCACAGGCCACAGCGTGCATGTACTTCGCGGGACATAATTAATTCTAGCAAGCAGCAGCAATTACCTGAGCCCTTACTGTTCCTAAAAGTCAGTCTGAGCCGTGACAGACGAGCACAGATAACATTTGCCAGAACACCGACACGGCAGATATTACAAGCACTAAGCTCAGTTGTGACTGTGACACCAGTCGGTCTCATTAAAGCCATGGAGAAGGAGGCGGGCTCTCGTGGAGCGACACAGCCAAAGACAGGTGCCTTGGACAAATGGAAAGACGATTATTGCTCCTTTTTCTTCATCATCCTTTTAATTTCACTCAGCAGCCAGAGCAGACACTTTCATTTGGAGGCATCTTTAAACATGCACATTCCAGAGCATGAGTTAGCCATTGTTTTCACGTCAAACATCTTGAAGTAATTGAGCTCTGACTGTGATTTGGATGGAGGGTGAGAATAATCTGAGGAATATTCAACAAGATGAATCAATGCCACGAGTCAGCTCAGTTCAGACGTAATGCCACACAGGAGGGGAAAACCCAATACATGCCCATGCTTTCGAGTTTACATGCATCCTCTTCTTCGCTTGGTAGGCAACAGAAATGCACATGACAGATGCTCCATTCTCCCCCTTTCTTAACCTCTGCTCTATCTTGCAATGCTATGCCACTCGATCTTGAGGACTTGCTAACTCTCAATGCCAAAAGGGCAGATGCCCAGATGCTGGTGTAGCTGAAATGCTGTCCTCAACACACAAAGGCCGTGTCGTGTTGGGGAGGATAGCTTGGGAAGGGGGGGGGGGGGGGGAGAGCTGTCAAAGTAACAGGAGAGCACCTGGGATTACTGTCAACCGTCCGCCTGTGCCCCTCCCCCACCTCCCTCCTGTCTCCTAAAATCCACGGCATTCACATTGGCATTGACCTTTAAACTCCAATTAGCCACTTCATCAGAAATTAATTATTACAATTTTAAAAACCAACAGGGCTTAGGTTGTTTGTCTTTTTCAGCTCATTATCATCCGCTAATGACCATGCTAGCATCTCATTTCTACAACAAAGGCTGAGGAGATGGGGTTTGCACAAGTATCAGGTTATTTTTTTTACATTTCAAGGAAAGACAGAGATGGACAGATTATTATACATACATGCAAACATGTTGAGTCCCCTTAGAAGTTGCAATGTCCTGTGGATTAAATCAATTAGATGTCTCTTCAGACTGCATAAATAAGAAAGTCCTCAGCTGTGTAAGAGCACTGCATCCGCATCTGAACTCAGAGCCCTGCTGCTGTAGTTCAGTGTAAAATGGTTGACAGAAAAAAAAGACTGGGGGAAAAAAAGACTTCACAAAAACACACACACTTGTTAATTATGTGTCATCTACTGTGTGTCACGTGTGAAACTGTGCCAGAGGCTTTCATGGAAACACTCCTGAGTATTGGCCACTAAATAAATAGCTTTTGGATTGGAACAATCTCCTTTGGCAAAATAAGATGTTTGGAATGCACTGACAGAGCCAGAGGTTCATTATGTGGCTGTATAATGAAAGTGACTCAGCTATCCCATAATTGGAAATGTTCCTCCGTCAATTACCCTTGACGCTGTGTTTTCTGGGATGGATCTACAGTCTTCACAATGAGTCAATGTGTAAACGTTGTTAGTGTCTTATTTCACTCTCCTTTATCTACTTGATGTCGTGATTAGTCGATTCTAGCATTTTAAATAGAAGAAGGTATTTCCGTCCACTCAAATGTATTATATATTTATATTTTTCTTAGGTAGATTTAGGGGATCAGTTACATTATCCTCTTCACTTCTTTTCAAACCTCCTCTCCTCGAAAACACTCAGTCATCAGTCCACACTGACTCTCACACGCACGGAAACACAAGCCATGGCTGAAAAGTACAACCATGCAGAGTTGACAAGGAGAGATAGCAGAAGGCTGACACAGAGGATTAGGAAGATGATAATATGAGTGGGGAATCTATTTTCTTTAAATAGATCTCTCTCTTTGGGCCCTGACAATGGCTCAAAGTGTGCAACATACTCCAGAGACAGCTGTGAATGCATTGCTCTTATGCGATGTCACGAAGTCATTTCAAATCACTTGCATGAGGTGAGCTTCAGGCCGCTGTCTGTGTATCCTCATTAGAAAAAGCTTTGTTTAGGAACAAAGATAGACCATTTGTTTTGAAGCCTTCAATATTTTGCTTCACAATCATCAGCAAAGCAATTGTGGTCTTTGAGTCCTATTATCTTTGGGTTAAAAACATCTCCCTGACAGTAGAGAGCAGCCCCATGATGTGTGCGGGTATTGTAGGAAGCAGAATGAGAGTTGTGTTGGCTGATGAAGAGCCGCTCTGACGCCACCGTGAGACACGGCCCGCACACGTGGGCAGAGCCGGGAAGCTGCAGAGCAGAGGCCACAGGTGTTTCCCCTGTGTTCGTTGTTTCATTGTGCTGAACTCATTAATGCCAAATCCCCAATCCCTGTCTGCTAACACTGGTAACAACATAAGCAACGTGCTACTTCATATTTCAGGACTCTTAATTGTGGTTGATTTATGATTGCTACATGCTACAATATTTCATAATTGCTACAAGTAATTATCTCTGCATATTGTCTATCACTGGAGATGGAAGATTAAGCAACCAAATGCGGTGCTTCTTGTTTTGTTTTAGATGACAGAATGTTAAAAATGGCAAGTAATTAGCATTACCATTGCTGATGTGTTTGCCAGCTTGCACAAACATAAAGCCTGCCTGATCTGTAGTGTTCTTTCAACCCGCCTTTGTTTTCTCTGAGCTGAATTCCATTAAAAAATGCTCATCACGTTAAATGTAGTCCATGCAAATGCATTTCCAAATTAGTCTTATCTTGCAAGTCTGGCGCTTCCAAAAAGCAAACCTTACTCTAATTGTGTGTGTGTGTATGTGTGTGTGCGTGCGGACACACACACCCTTCTGCTTTTGTGAGCCTACTTTAAGGTTAACCCTCCTGTTACCTTCAAATGTACTAACATCTTTTACCCTTAGGGTCAATTTGACCCCAGCAATTAAAACCTCCAGAAAATGATTAGAATTAATATTGTTTCCCAAGTTTAAGTGTGAGGTACTTTGTTTGTTTGTTGACTACCTTAACAGCCCTTTAAATAAATAAAAAAGTTTATATTTCTTATATGTTTTACACAGTGAAAAACAGCCTGGGGTCAAATTGACCACAAAGACCACCGATGCGTACAAGTTGTGTACAGGACATTGAAAACATATCATCACGTGAATTTGATGTTTTCCCAGTTGTCCCCAATAAATTAGGAAAAATCGTGAAATATGAAGCAAAAAAAATGTAAATCATTTTTTAGAGACGTTAAACATTAAATGGGGTCAAATTGACCCCAAAGGTAATAGGAGGGTTAAGAACTTAGATTAAAGGTTGATGATGGATAAGCTTGAATTCAGGTATAAGTGTTTGTAGCAGCTTCATGGCCACTACCCGTGGGTTTCCCCCAAAAGCTCCAAGGATAGCCAGATAACACAAAGGAGGTTCCGTTGTAAGACATATTTATTCTGTCAGACACACACCGAGCAGACCGCAACACTATGCGTCTGCTCACCTTCCCCGCTCCACTCTCAACTGAGCCCTTTTATGAGGGTGGCCTCGGCTGCTGACTGATTGCCAATCACCAGCAGCCGAGGCCAAATGAGAGACAGCTGCCACAGTGTTGTTGAGAGTTAATGCATGCAGTGCTTAAAGATGCGTATCAGTTGTTTTGCATGATCTAGCCTGTTAAGTACACATTTTGTCTATATTACATTGCATACGAGTTTTCCATAGCATGGCGTAGGTGTTGAGTGATTTCCTATATGCCAGGTAGCCGTCAGTATCAATTCATCCAAATACAGTTTGAAGATCTACTTAAAGAGACTCAAAACTTTTCACAAGTAATCCATTCCAATGTAGATTTAGTTGCTTACATTTTTGTTGCAGGTTATGGTCTCTGTGGGGTGAATATATGGAATAAGGCTCTGCAATTCTCTGAAGTGTGCACTTTGTCTTGCACTTGACAACACCAAATAAAATGATTTTTACAAATAGTTTCTTCATTTTATAGTCATGCAACAATGATTGTAGAGGATTAAAAAAGAATTTATGTTGTGAGTGAGTTTCCAGTCTCTGAAAATTGATTTTCATGCTGTTCTGAAATGAATAGAAAAACAGTGGCTGCCCATGGGAGTGAGATAATCTATCAGTTCAGTCATGCATTTGTCGCCCGGCATCCTCATAGTGAAATACAAAGATGTGTACATATGTCTTTGAGTTTAATGGGAGTTGCACATCGACGTGAGAATGCACACTTTACAATCCAGAAGGTGGCACAAAGCAACAACAAAAAAAGCCCCAACTGAGCCTCCTCCAATATTCCCGAATACCATGTAGCAGGAATTACAGCATTTCATAGCATGGTATATTCAGTCTGTTCCATCCTCTTCTGACAGATCCTCCCTTGTGCACACTCCATGTCTGACTGATTGTGAGGAAAAGAGAGATTGTGAAAGAGGGACAGTCAGAAAGACAGAAAAAGCCAATAAAGAGATGGAGTGACATGTATGCTTGCATGGCTACGCAAATGTGCCCAGAGACGCACTCATTCACACATGTTGTTGTCCTATAAGCTATCGAGAAGACTCGCAACCAGAATCACAAACAGCATTCTGACTGTTCAAACAACGATAGGAGTACCATGTTGTCTCACCTGCAGTTGACTATACGCTGCAACTAATGCACACGCCCAGACTTATTTGTGGATGGCGTGGACCTGATCACACCTTGTCACAGCATTGATCAGCCTAAACTCCCGGCTCACAGATGAAGAGATCATCCGCCTGTCGGACAAAGTGTGAACCCAAAGGTCATCGGAAAATCTACGTGTCCACTCCATTAATGCGGCAATTAAGTCAATCTGCCAGGCGCTGCCAGTGTATGTCAACGAAGACACTTTCCTTCTATGTGTTTGTGAATGGCGGATATGTGACAGTAAATGATGTACCCGGTGCATCCGCCGGGCTCCATAGAATGTGTTATTTTAGGTGTTAAAAAATTCTAATTCACCGGAGAACGTCTGCACTGTTCCTGCCAACGCTGACGCATCTCTGCCTCACTACTGTAGACTCAGACATGTTGGCATACTGAGCACTTTTGGCGGATTGGTGAAATCTGTACTTTGAAGTTGGATTTTCTTTCCACCACTGGTAAGACGGTTGATTTACATACAAAACACCTTGGACAGAGCAGGGATGGAGCACGTCGAGAGTACAACATCCACAAATGCCACTACATCTTGTTTTAGCTCTCCATTTAACCCTCAACATGAATGAGAAATTAATGTCTGCTTTGGGAAATCATGTCCTGAAGGATCTGTTGATATTAACGATGCATTATCAACAGTGGTAGCATTTACCAGCATGTCCATTAGTTTGACACAAAACAGAGACAGACATGTTTGCTCATAAACATTAAACGGAAAATAACTTCTTCTGGAACGTAAACCTCACCCCAAAAAATCCAGATGTAACACTTCTCATGAATAATAACTAGGTCCGCGACGAGAGGCCGTTAGTTTAGACGATATAGGCCTTCCCTAAAAGCCGTTAAAGCTATGAACACACATCACCGTGGTGTTTCCCATCTTGACTGCTGGAATAGCAATAATCGATCTGATGGCAGTCAGAATAACACGTTGTTTTTCTCTGCCCCTGAGCCTGAGGCACGGAGCAAAAACAAACACACACTCTAAAAAAACAGATATTTTTTCACAAGACAGACTGAATAAAAACAAACGTAAACACAAACAGCGATTGTTATAACACACACCAAGCACGCCTCCGTCTATGTTTGTGTACACAGTTTTAATTTATGGTTTGAGTATCTCTCAAGCCACTTTTGCTAAAAATAAAATGCATAAAATATGAAAACAAAGGAACAGGCTGGTTCTCACTCCTGACAAAGTGATGCACAAGACTTGGTCTAATGCAGTGGTTTCTAAAGTGGGGTCTGGAGACCTCCAGCGGTCCCTGGGGGGCTCCGAGGACTCCAGCAAAATGAAGAACAGTATCTCACTATTATTTCACTCCCATGATAATTGCGCAATAGGAGCATGTATTACTGTAATCTATTCTCATTAGAGATTAGAGTTGTTCCTCTCCCTGCTGTTCAGTGCAGACATATTTGTCGAGAAAGAAAGAGGCTGTACCTTGGGACAAGAGATCATCAACTATGGGTTGTGTGTCTCTATCTGGAGGTGTGTGTGTGTGTGTGTGTGTGTCTGGTGGCGGGGTGGGTCTTGATATTAAAAGTTTGAGGAGCTTTTTTCTTTTGATATGAGGTGGTGAAGGTCTTGAGTGTTCATATAGTGTGTAGCCAGGGGAGAATAACCCTGTGAACTGAGGTTTGATCTATCACATCTAGATGTACTGACACACAGCCAATAATAATGCCCCAGCAGAGCGCAATGCTGGGAGTGATAGCCTTGTGACCCGGGTACAACTCATAAACTGCAGTGCGGCATCAGCTGTATTAATAGCACCCAGTCGTACCCCATGCTTCCTTACAGAAATGTTAATACCCGTAAATCTTCCTCTGCAAATGAAAGACACGCTTTAAATGGCTTATCGTCTGTAATAACACATCAGCGGGGCAACACGGTGCATTATGAATACGTGTCATATTTAAAAATCTGTTTTTATAACCGGAGAACGTATACAGCCCACCAGCATTGCATTTATACACCTTACGAGAACGCACCATTTACCTTTTAGGCTGAATAGGCTAGACTGAGAAAAGTTGAGTTTGACTCACCCCTTTTGAACATGTTGTAGGCCTAGGTGTGTATCGTCTTCTGTCCTCTGAGAATCATCTATTCTTATATTCCAGACTTAAAACTTGTGCGCTTCAGTTTTCAAGTTGATCCGCAGCTTCCGTGGCTCGTGGTGTAGCCTCAATGTCAGTTGTCACTCCTCACGATTTGCTCGCGATCCACTGGATGGAGTTGCACCGCAGACTGCCGTGGCTTTGGTAAACATTGACAACAGACTCTTCGTTTCCACAAAGTCTGGCAGACCGTCGTCGGACCTGAGAAATTAGGCGACAATCATCGCGAAACGGACGCACTGAAATCATCCCCTCGGTCCGAAATGACGGTAACTCCAGCGCGTATGTGTGCGTGTGATGAGCAGAAACGCACAGTAGTCCGATGCAACCTCTGATAGCCAACTCTGTCTTTTTTTACACGCAAATGACCATAGAGGCTGCAAATCAGTTCTGGGGGTATAAATCGACGATGAACACACGCAGCCCCCACCACCGCTCTACACACACACACACGCGCGCGCGCGCACACACACGCACAGACGCACACGCACACAAAACACCACGGATATTTCAACTCAAGAGGCCGATATACAATTCTTCTCCCGGTGCTTCAAATCGCATCATGTTCGTTAAAATCTCTAATTAACACAAGTTATTTGGTTTCGCATTCCGCCTCTGATGTCGGATTATTATGAACGCAGAGTCCTCAAATCCTCCTTAATAGTGTAGACTGTGATGCCTTCGGTTTCCTTAAAATCCCCTCTTCTTCTTTTTTCTTCTTCTCCAGCTCGACTCGCAATTGTTATATTTCTGTGATGTTGTCTGAGTAGATTTCTCTGCTTTCCACCTATGGACCAGAGCTCGTTGACGAGCTGAAGGACGGAGAAAGTGTGTTGTAGCGCATCAGCCCCTCCACCGGGCAGCCGCCTGCTCCATCCTGTCACTGTCTCTGCCCTGTCTGCCCCAGCAAGAATGCACGCGGCTCCCTGACACCCGAGGTCTTCAAAGCAAATATGAGGTGACACAACAGGACCTCATCTACATGTAACATAATATATATTTACCCGTATAGACCAACCATTCTGCAGAGGGAGAAAGCTTTCATAAATTCCGCTGATTTACTGATCAAATAGCCCCTCCACCCCAATAAATATGTTATAGATAATGAACTGATGTATTAGATTAACTGATACCCCATCTCCCATCTTTGCATTGCACATTTATGATACGTATATTATTACATTATGTATTTAGTTAGGATATTTTTTTTAACCTTTAGATGTATTTTTTTAATTAACTATAATTCATTATGAATTCATCACTTTATCCCATGCCTTGCTTAATTAATTGTGTTGCACACATTCCCTTTCCTTTTATATTTTATTTCAATTTCATATTTATTTCAACTTTACTGTTTTTCATTTGCCCGTTGACACTGGTACGTTTGGCTGCACAGTAATAACATTAATGTTTTTATTAATTTCATGATTTACTTTGAGTTTATTTCCTTAATTGTTGGTTTGTTATACTTAAATATTAGATTTAGATTTTTACATGGCATATGTAAAGTACTTTAAAACTGCCTTAGAAAACATATTTGGTTGTAACAGATACATTTTAAGTCTTTATTTTTCGATAATAATATTGGCAATGGATAAAAGTACTTTAACTCATTTAAATATACCATAATTAACTGTCCTAGTGTATCGCAATGATCCTGTCCCGTTCAGTGACATCGGTTACATCGGTGCTCGACTTCTCTCCACTGATCTCTGCGGTCTATTGGTTTTGCCTTTATCTTCCTCACATGTTTCATGTTTGGTAGAAATAAAACATGGCAGCGCCCACGAGTGAAGTCCAGATTGTTCCTGCAAAAAAGCCCACAGGTAAATATTAACGCCACATTTTATATATTTGATACAGTATGAATACAAATGTTTATTTTATTGAGATATCTGGCTTCCACGTTGATTAGGAAACGTTACAATCAGCTGTTTTCAGCACTACTACTCAGTATGGCTACCATATAAACTAGGAACCGAGTAACCACCACACGTACATAGTGTTTACTTGCTATCCAGCTATGTCCAGTACGTTTAACATGAATGAAGACACGTGCGCCTCTGCCGAGACGAATTCGCATCCAGTCAGCGTCCAGTGTTGTGACGTCTCACCCGACTTCACGAGTCTGAGCGATGAGTTGTGTGTTAAAAGGGTTTAAGTAAGGCTGGTGTTACACGCCTACTGGTTTTCAGACCGACTGGTTTCCCTACGCGTGCGTGCGTTGTGTTTTCTTAACATCTGCAGCGGTGCTCTGTCTCGCTTACAAGATACGTCACCAGGGCTCTCAAGTGTCACGCATTGAGCGTGACAGTCACGAATTTCGGTCTTAAGTCACGCACTCCCGCCACACATCGTATTTCTCACGCTGAAAAACACGCTCGGCTATTTAATGTTTTAATGTGCCGCAGCACGCAAACATGAGCTGGCCGCGCTGCCCTCACCGTGGAGGAATCAAGCGCTCCCCTGGAGTTCTGCTGTGAGGTGCCACTTATCAGCAAATAAAAAGAAAAAGAAATGGGCTACACAATAGCCAATCAGAAAAAAAACGTATCTGTTGTATCTGGGTAAGATTTAATCCAGCAACCAATGAAAATAAAGCATCCTGGAATTGTGCGCGACTGATATCCGGGGGTGATGGATATGTCACTCTTGCCTGTCTTCAAAACTTTGAGAGCCCTGCGTCACACATTCACAAACATATTGCTGGAGATCTTCAAGCCACCGTTCATATCCATTTCGGCGATTATGATTGTATAAGTGAGCAGTGCATCACAGCCACGTATGATGAAGAAATACATTTTAAAATAAAAAGATTGCCCGACCTGGTTTCGATCGCTTTCACGCAAAATGAGACTGGACTCAAAGACGCGCAGACTGTGCGCTGCGCCACCAGATATTAGTTTCAGCTCAAGTAATTTATATATTGATCCATTAGATTTTGGGATCAATGGGGGTCAAAGGTCAAGGTCATGGAAAGGTCAACATCTTTTTTTTACCATAGCACGATACATTTTTGTCCAATTGGCATGCAACTAATGCCAAAATGTTCATAATTCAATGCCCAATCTTGTGATATGCGAAGGTATGCGCTCTACCGAGTGCCCATTCTAGTTGTTTATGTGGTTGTTACTGCTCTCAAATTATGTATAATTTCTTTCAGATGGACTGACTGTTGAAATTGTATTTTGTTGGTCACTCTTTACACATGACATCTTTGAATGTCTGCCCATCCTTGGAGAGGGCTCCCTCCTCTGTTGCTCTCCCTAAGATGTCTTCCCTTTGTGTGGTCCTTCTCTACAGGAGGGTCCAAGGACAGACAACGTGGTGGTTGTACAGATTGTAAAGCCCTCAGAGGCAAATTTGTGATTTTCGATATTGGGCGATACAAATACAATTTTATTGTCACTGACAACAAGTTAGGAGACATCAAGCTTAAAAGCTTCCCGTCAAATATGAGCAAAATCTATCTAACGGCTTTCAATTTCAGATGGAATTTCTTGTAGCTTGTAGAAAATAATCAAGTTGCTACATTGACATATTTGTGGTGGTCTTCCATTCCATAGCTCTCTCACTCTTAAAAGGTGGCTTGGTCTTCTAGATCGGAGACGCATTCGGACAACTTTCCTGAACTGTATTACCCGACCCACACTTGAATTTCTAAAGGCACAAAATGTGCTGACTGCTCCCGACAAATAACGTCAATGACTCAACTGAAATGTTAATTTGAATGTGCCCCTTGCATGCTAGTCTCAGTTAGGTATAATAAATATGCTTGAACCTGTGTTCGCCGCACTGCTAACCGCTCCATCATTTTAACTCTCTCCTCAGTCCGAGGACCACGGCGGGTAGCCAATCAAATTCCAGATGAAATCCTGCAAGACCCTGAGTTACAGGAGGCAATCAAAGCCCTGCCTGCAAATTACAACTTTGAGATCCACAAGACGATTTGGCGAGTGAGACAAGCGAAAGCTACGAGAGGTGAGCTTGGTTCTTTCTGAATACACTTAATTCAATTTGTGTGTGTGTGGGGGGGCGGGGGGGCATGCACGGTTTTAAATGGGAAGAGCAATTGTAGAATACGCTTTATTGCAATAGGGAAATTGGGTCTGGGTGGTCTTCGCTTCAGAAAAGCTTACTATGTATTCTGCAATGTCCTAATGTGGGCGAATGAACTCTAACCACGGAATACATTTCACAACTGATTTCAGAAATGAGATGCATTAGTTGAATTGGATCATATGCTGGTTTAAGTAACAAGAGAGTAAAGGTAGCAATAAACAATCTTTCCAGAGCTTGTGTATATATAAGATGAACAGCTGTAATTTATAGTTATACTACAGAGCTTGAGCACAAATTCTGCTTCATGAAATGGGATCTCTGTCCCCAAACCTTTTGACATCTTGATTCAAACATATTTATTTCATGCCGATGAATGTCAGTGTCCCCATAAGACACAGCTGGTTATAGATGCTGGTGCCACATTGTACTTTACATTGTACGGTTACTCGTACCTCATTTACAGCTGCTTCGCAAGTTAAAGAGTTGATGTCTGAGCACATTGGAAGCACGCAGGGTTGAGCGTCTTATACACAAACACGTGGGCAAGAATCCATAAAAAATGCCATCCTAGACGTGCATCTGTGCTTTGACCTACTTTTGAAGACTTGATTGTACGATCTGTAACCTGCAACTTCACCCTTCCAGTCATCCCACAGTGACTGGCGTTCAAATCGTACATCGCTGAACAACAGATATTCAACAATATAAACCAAAAGCAAAAACAAGAAATTGGTATGTTTAAGTCATTATGTTTGTGTTGGAGTGATTAAGGGGGAAAATAACAACCTTTGTTTGTCAACTTGTGTTATTGACGGAGTCGGAACGCTACGCTCACGCTGCAGCCGATAGATAACCAGCCAAGCAACACAGATGTTTGCGTGCAGTGTTACTGCAAACCAATACAATATATTTTTGTCCCACACCGAAAGCAGAACTTGGCCTCATAAACGACACAAATTTAGCCCCTCTGACGAGACTGTCCAGACTTCATATCTTTTGTTTGTTGGTGTTATTTAAGGATGGAGGTCATTAAAACTGACAAGCTATGGGTCACAAAATGGGATAGACAACCCAAATAATCAAAGCTGAACACAAATCTGAGTTGAATAGCTGGGCTTGCATCAGGATTGTAGCCTCAGGACGAACAGAGGGCAGAGTGGGAGGCTTCACTGACTTCATTGACACCGACTACTGCTGTATACAAGTGGCAAATCCATTTTTGCAATGTAAATACTACCAGGAATCTTTAAGGAGGAGTTCCCTATTCATGTTGCACCATCCAAGCTGTTTTTCAAAATTACAAAGTCGGCTGGGAAACTAAATTAGAATGGATGTTGCATACGGCACTCCACTTTTACCATCTATTTGTAGAGGTATTGCTGGTCTATTCTGATTATGATTATTATTATATTAAGGCACTCTCTCACTAATCTGGTGGTGTGAATGCTTGTACTGAGAGTTATGTACCCGATACTTATTCTGGTATCTGAACTTGCGCATCGGCCAATGCCGAGTTCCAATCCGATAACCAAATCCAAAATTTAACAGGTCTTAATTCTCTCTAATAAAAAAATCTTATACTCCTTTGAAAACCTCACCTTCAAACAACAGTATTTAATAAAGTTTATTCTCAAAAATGTATTGAAAAGAAAACATTTGAACACAGTATGATAACATAATAATTTACCGTTGCCTAATTTGTACTGAATTGCGCTTGAGAGGAAATATATCGTTATTCACTCATGTAAATGTAAAATTATGTATTCAGTCCTTCAAAAATATGCAGATGGCATACCAAGAGGATTTAATATTTGTTTTATACCCTTGTGTGGAGTGTGTGGTTTAGCTGGCTCTGCTTTTTTGTGTGTGACCTTTTTATTATTATTTTTTCTCTCTCTCTGAACTCAGAGAGCATAATTCACCCCAGTGCCTCTCCGTGTCTCTTTGAGTCCATCTGTTTCTTTGTCTTTGAACTCCTCCTTGAGTGTCATACACTGTGCTTTTGAAATGGAACACTGTGGAAGATACAGCAAAAATCATTTTATTTCAGCTGCCCAGCCTCCTTTTTTTCTGAGTTCAAAAATAGTCAAAAGTTAAGATAAAGAAAACAAACATGAAATTAGGCGTTAATAACTAGCTGCCTTGAGTCTAATGTTTTCTTGACAGAGAAGCAATTCTTTGAGGGATGCTTGGAAAATGAAATCAGACATGACATACGTATATAAACACAAGATATTTACTTAGTTTTCAAACATATTTAGCAATCGTATGTCGAAGAAATGTGCCAAATCAGCTGATTCATCACGCATCAGTCGGCTCTAATGGAAATTACCATAATGATCTCTTTTGTTTTACAACACTTGTTCAGCCTTGCACTCAACTAGTGAATCTTATTTGGAAAAACTGAATAATTAGACAAGACCTCTCGATACAGTCAAGAGGCAAAAAGCAGTGCAGCCTTCAGTGTTTTGGGGGACCTTGAATTCATAAAAGTGTTCCCCTGAAAGGATTGTGAAATGCCCGGGGAGTTGTTCTGTTTTCCAAGGTCTTCTCACAACTTAACTACGGACAATCAAAAGATTAACACACTTGACAGTTTGACTTCAGATGTTTCCTTAAGCTTCAAGACAAAAAGCAGCGGGTAGAGCATTTAGTTCCTCCTTTTAGTTTCCGCACTAGGTTTCCATGGTACAGTAACCTTTATGAGAGGGTCGGGTGTGGGAAAGTAAGAGTGATGATTGTATTAATAATAATATTGTAATAACACAATATTTAGAATCTTAAATTCAATTTTGATTTTAGAATTGCCTCAATGACAATGTTACTTACACGTCCAACGAAGCAACAGATAGCCCACCCCACTAAACAGACTCAAGCAAGTGGCTGGTGACTCGTTTCCTTTCCCATTACATAACGGTCCCTCTCGGGTATTCTCTTTGTGCGTCCCACAATAACAGAACTACTGTTTTTATTCAAAATGCCAAATATCACGCAGACTGTGGACTCCAAAAATGTACATTAAGTTGAGTCAACTCATTTCTAGGGATGGGTTTCGTTTTTTCTTTCTTTTCGATACCGGTGCTAAACCGGTACTTTAAAAACGATACTGGTGCCTAACCGGTGCCTGAACCGCTACGTAAAAAAAAAGAAGAAGCACAAAACGACGATTGACAATGACGACATTAAAAACCTCTTCGGTCATATTCCCTGTAAAAGCTGTTCTCATGGCCACACTGACAAAAAACGGATATCAGACTGTCGCGCTCGTAGCTAACTTAAACATGGTTACCCAACCCTACACATATCTTAAATCATTTCCACAAAAACTAAACATAACTCTTATAAATGTAGGATAGATGGTAGCTCTGTTGTGTTATACTTTATTAGTTATAATGTCTTCCTAATAAACACGATTCCTTATTTCATTCTGTCTATTCTGACCATTTTGATGTTGCACAACATACGTATGACTGACAGGCATTTCCACCTGCATGCACACCCACAAGTCCATACAATTGTATTTATATAGTTCCAAACCTTACTGGAAGTTATTTTTGGGCACCTTTTTAATATATAGACTGTACTTGTTATATTATTATTTACAGAGGAGAGAGATTGAGATGTAATCTACTACAGGATAAATAAACCCTGTATATATCCATATCCCAGTCTTCCTTGTCATAACCCCCCCTTTCGAAAATTCTGAGTAATCCTTCGGCTTTGACCGTTCAGTCTGCGAAATTGGTATGTCCAGCACTTTCTAAATTTTCCTCCTGTCTTTGATAGATTACATAATTCCACATGTAGCTATCTTGAAGCCTGTTCTAACAGTAGGTTTGCATATAACGGCATCATTAGACGGATGGGGATTGACAGTTCATGGAAGCCAACACTAGCGCGTTGCCTCTGTCAGCTGTGGCCGAGGTGTGCTCTGAAACCTTTCTCTGTTCATAAATGTGCCCTTTTCCAGGTAATGACCTGTCTCTCACTGTTTGCATGACCGCTTTGTGATCCCGTCACCTTTTTATCAGAAAAAAAGAAGTGCTTTCCCTCCTCCTCCTCCCCACACTGCCCCATCCATCCCTCCATCTCATGGCCATCCAGCCTCAACCTCCTTGGCCTTTTGTCTGTCCCGGCTTTTATTTTTTCATGCCGTCTGGCCCTGAAGTGTCGAATTAGTTTCAGGCCTAGTCATGTGAAAACACCGCTGAATTCAGTGTCTTCGAGTTGTAAGTGTCCACTGAGAGGTTGATGGATTTATTGAAGTAAGGTGCGGCAGAGTTAGACTGGGAGAGAATGTCATGGCTGATTGAAACAAAGTCTTTGTCTCCGGGTTCTCACTGAATGTATCTGACATGGTAGCCGGGACTGCATACTGAACCGGTCCATACCTTTATGAATGCATGGTTGTGATTATATCAAATCTAACTACATGGAACATAAATTACTGCTTCACAAAGGATCAATGGCAAAAAGATCCCAAAGAGCAAACAGCTGAACCCCTATGTTTTACAAAATTGCAAACAGACAAAATGACATTATTGTAACAATCAGCAAAATATGTAATTAATGGATCAGTCAACTAACAAGTTATTGAAATCTAGATATCGTTTATCAAACTAAATTGCCTAAAATTCTTTGGTGCCAGCTTCTCAAATGTGAGGAATTCCTGCTATTCTCTGATGAAAATATAATCTATTTGTGTTTTGAACTGTTGATCATTGGAAGCGAACACTTTAACACAAACACTTTGAATGCGTGAGATTGGCTTTTGGGAAATCATATTTCACCATTTTCTGATATTTTATTAACAAACTAGAACGGGCACTCGGTAGAGCGCATACCTTCGCATATCACAAGATTGGGCATTGAATTATGAACATGTTGGCATTAGTTGCATGCCAATTGGATATAAATTGATATGGTAAAAAGAAGATTTTGACCTTTTTGTGACCTTGACCTTTGACCCGATCGATCCCAAAATCGAATCAAATGGTCCCCGGATAATAACCAATCATCCCACCAAATTTCATGCGATTCGGTTTAATACTTTTTTACTTATGCGAATAACACGCACGCACACACGCATACAAATACACGGCAATCAAAACATTACCTTCCGCATTTTCAATGCGAAGGTAATAATCAAGTGCAACCAGGTGTCTGCCACGAACACTGCATTTATTACATTACATCTCATTTAGCCAACACTTTTACCTAAAGTGACTAACAATCAGTGCATTCAACCACGAGTAAAAAGAATAACAAGAATCAAGAGTACAATTTATTCAAGAAAGTCAAACCATGAAATGCTATAAGGGCCACTGAAGTGCTGCATTGAGAGTACAAACTACAATTACCCCCACCTAGACAATAAATGTATCATAAGCGGGGGTTTTTAGCGTCTGCTCCGGCACCATTCTGCTCGACTGCAGTTTACTGTGTAACACTCAGTGTTGACGGCTTAATGCTTCCTCTACCTGTTCTCTTTGTGTTTACTTCCGCTTGCTCTTCACTCTGCTGGCTTTAGTAGCCCCATTAGCTCAGCTATTACGACCTCTGTTGGCCAACCAGCTCCCCTCCTACAGACCATAGACTTTATATTAGAAGTTGATGCGGTCACTCTGACGTCACCTTTTGCTTTGTCGACTCCCATGTTAAAGCCTCATGTTCGGCATTGTGGTCGTCGAGAGAGTGTAGGGCAACCAACATTGTGAAAAATTCACCAACTGAACACTGTGAAAGGGTTAAAGTTTGATGATTAGTTAATGTTTTTATTATTATTAGTAGTAGTAGTCTTTGTTGTGTGCCATGTCACCGCACCTTATTTGCTTTCCTCATTAAGCTCCTCTCGGTCACTCTTGTCTTTTCCTTCGTATCCACTTCATGCTCTGATACTTTGCGGCGCTATACGTGTGAAGATCAATATCTTATTGGTGTCTGATAAGGAGGTGTTGCCATGTTTATTTGAAAAGCCTGTGTACCTATGCTAAATTCTCCATCTACCAGGTAGTATAAGTTCTTTGATGCAAAACACACGGGACATATTGCTTAAGAAATTCCCAAAGGACATTCAGAGCTTCATCTTCTTTGAATTCCAATAAATATTACCGACAGACCGACCGGCACAAACACCTATAGTTGGTGCTTTTGCCAACCTAAAAAAAAGTTGGAAAAGTTAACATTTAAAGACATTCGACATTTACATGCCGTAAAAGAATCCTTTTAACAAATTCTATGTAAGAAAAATCTCATTCATTGTCAATATAGCGAAAACAAAAAATGTTGTAAACATTTAATGAGTTTATAATGAGGCCAGTATTTTATCGTAACCTGTATGTTTATCGCTTTTTTATTATGTTACCGTCTTAACCTCTCTCTCCATTAGTGAAGGCTGTAACATCTGGCCACAGGGACCACAGTTGAAATTGACACATTTACCCCTGGGTGTACGGTTGCTGTACAAATAAATAAATCAAATGTTGAAAAGAAGCTTATTGAGCTTGAAAATAGGTGCAGCCCAACAGTTGGTGTGGTTAAGGTACTTATAATGTAATAAATGTATCGCTGTTTCATGCTTTATTAGCCAGTACAAGCACTTAAATGCACCACAACAGCCTCATGCTCCAGGACCACTGTGGGCTCAATTGATGTCAGGACGTTGTTGCCTGAAATGACATCATCACATCAGCAGGTCCATGACAGGATGCCGACTCACCAGGCAGGAGGCATCAGATACAGCCAGGTCCAATGGACCCTATGAGACGTGAAGTCACAAAGACTCCGGGGAGGAAGCAGAGCTCTTGGTGTGGAATATATCTCCAACAGCACATCACTTGCTGAAATAAACCGACACTGTGGTAGAGAGGAAATTCACCTGAAAAGACACTTTGTTCTGTCACTGGAGCACTCTGAACCAGTAGCACAGGATAGGAATAACACTGCTGTCCAGGATTTATGAAATATCATGTTTCCGTCACTCCAATACGAGTATGTAACGCTCTTGTTTGCCTTCTACTGCTCTCTCCAGTGGCCCTTCAGCTTCCAGAGGGCCTCCAGATGTTTGCCTGTGTCATCGCTGACATCATTGAGCGGTAAGGTGGTTATTTTGATCGATTCACTTATTTGAGAGTCTGTATAAGTAGGAAGCAGGCGTAGAAGTCAAGCCAGCAGAGTAGGAACTTAAACTGCCGCAGTCACTTGGTACTCATTACAAGAGAGAGAGCTTTATCCTAATTCCTCCATCAGGGATTCAGCAGAGAATGAGAACTGATGACGCTGTTTTGGGACAGAGTAGGTATCACAGCGTCCCCTGCTCACAGTTGGGGGAGGGAAAAGATATTATTCCTGTTAATTACATCTTGTTTCCGTTTGCATATGCCCTCGTGCACAGCGGCAATCTACCACACAGACAACCACAATGTTTTTTCCTTTTCATCCCGCAGTGAGAAGTGCTCCAGTGATAATGTGCTTTTTTTATGCTATGCTGTGGTTTGCTCCCACCCCGTGATGCATATCATGTATGCTCGGTTAATAAATAGTCATGCACATTTTTAAATGAATGACAGTTTTTAGTGAGGGTCTCAATGAAGCACAAGAAAAATCGGCCCTGTTTTTTTTTTTAATCCCTGGTTTTTGTCTTTGTGGTCTCATTTCACAATCATTAGGCTTCGGTTTCTCTGGAGCACTATCCGCTAAGTGTTTTCTCTCAGAAAATGGCTGCCATCATTAAATACCCAGAGTGGTATCTTTGCACAGGTGTTTCGTCAATACTAACCTGATTATGAGATGGACAAGATGAAGAATTGAGTGGCGAAAGCTGCCTGAAACTTTTCGGGCGGGACGGATATTTGATTTCACACAGGAAACTTGGTTCACATCAGTTCGACTACATTATTGGGTCTTTGTACCGACAAGGCTATATATAACTATGCCAAGACACATTTATTTCCCATTAAAATAAAACGTCGTACTCAGTGAGGTGTGTCAAAGTGGTTGTCTTTCCCCCTTGCCTTTATCTATCATGTCTTTTACTCCATGTCTTTTTGTCTTTTCTCCCGCTGTATCAGACCTATCACGTTGTCGATCCATCTCTACAGTTATTTCTACACTTCTTTTTCTCTTTTTTCAATCATGAGAAAGATGATGGAGTAAAGTTTTGATGTTCTGGTCTTATCAGTTCTGCTGCTATGAGTCTGAGAGCTACCGCTGTTTGCTGGATTGCCTTTTTACGGCATTCCCATGCAGTCCACAATTATACGTTTGAATTGTCACTGTCCAACATGAAGTCTGCAAAAATCGGCCCCATCTCTTCTTATGAGAGCAATTAGCAGACAGTAATTGCTTCTCTCACTGCATACTTTATTGCTCATCCCTCTGCATTTTTCACGTTCTCTTCACCATCAACATGATTTCTCCCTGAGATTGCGGCAGAGAAAATGGTTCTCACGGTTTCCCTTCATCAGCTTCTGCTATGTAGTTTCCCCTAAGCTATGTTGTATCTCTCCGTGCTGTCTCAGTAAATATATATTTATTTTTTCAATTCTAGTCATTTCAGATTTAACAGTTGGGTTCTTTGAATCCTGGATGAGCGTCAGAGCTTTTGTGAAGTACCACTTGCTGTACTGTGTCTTTCTATTTATTCATGCAATGTATATCAAGGGGCTAGACCAGGTGAACCTGATTCAGCCCTAACTATGAACACTATTAAAGAGGAAGGTCTTCAGTCTACTCTTAAAGTAGGTGACTGTGTCTGCCTCCTGGACTGAAGCTGGTTCCATAAAAGAGGAGCTTGATAACTGAAGCCTCTGGCTCCCATCCTACTTTTTAGGATGCTAGGAAGTTGAACTATAGCCTGCCATCAACGTACTCAAAGAATTAATGCTAATAAGCGGAAGTTGACTTGACAATTTTCAATTCAATCTGTAAAAGCACCCGCTAAAAATGAAAGGCTGCTACCTGAATTTCTTGTATTCTAAGCTTTCCTATTAAGGGGACAGAGGAGAAATGACCGATGTGTTACCACTTGAGCGAAGGGGATTTTGGAAACCGTAGTGTTTATCAGTGGTGCAACCAAATTATTATTTTTCCTTTCTCACACTATAATTTTGTAGCGAAATGCTTGCCGTGTAGAGCCTGGCTGTCATTAACATACGTGCAAACTTGTCACCTTTCGGCGAAATTCGCCATTTTTATTTTATTACTACTGTAGATAACTAGAACGGGCACTCGGTAGAGCGCATACCTTCGCATATCACAAGATTGGGCATTGAATTATGAACATTTTGGCATTAGTTGCATGCCAATTGGACAAAAATGTATCGTGCTATGGTAAAAAAAAGATCTTGACCTTTGACCCGATTGATCCCAAAATCTAATCAAATGGTCCCCGGATAATAACCAATCATCCCACCAAATTCCATGTGATTCAAGAAGATTTGACCTGTTCATGACCTTGACCTTTGACCCGATTGATCCCAAAATCTAATCAACTGGTCCCCGGATAATAAACAATCATCCCACCAAATTGCATGCGATTCGGTTCAATACTTTTTGAGTTTTGCGAATAACACGCATACAAATAAATAAATAAATACACGGCGCTCAAAACATAACCTTCCGGCATTTTCAATGCGAAGGTAAATATACCAGTCTCGTATTTATGGTATATCATATTGAATTCTGATATCGAGTATCATGATATGTATGGCAGGTATCGTATAGAAGTTATAATTTTAGGATCGTGACAACCAGGTAGAGGAAGGAACAGACTCATGGAACAGAATCATGTAACAGGCTCAAAGCTCAGCAGAGCACACGAGTCAAAAAAAGTCATTAAGCAACGTGGATGTGGTGTGGCGATAAAAAATAAGAAAAGCCCCCCCCTCCGTTGTCACCTTTTTCACCCCTCATGCGTTTGCAGGTATGCATTAAGGAGAGCAGCTCTGCAACAATAGCAGGTCGAAGTAGATTTGTTTTTTAGCATACATAACAATGGTAAACACATTGGACCAGGGTCACCATGAATCTGAGTACATACCTCAGCAAACACAACACAGGGTCTTTGCAAAAGCCTAAACCCATAACTTGGGAAGCTGCAGGGTGTAGCTAATGTGACACAAGAATGGCATTTTACAGTCACAACACGTCCAATAGCTTTTCCGGAGCAAACGGTGAATAAGGACAACACTGTCTGGTGGCTCCTTTCTGTATGAGCTCTGATCCTGTTGTGGGGAAGAAATTACAATATCTGTACTGAGAAGCTAAAGGAACTCACGGTCTTGGTTCAAGACAACAATCTCAACACAAGAGCTCAGAGTTTGGCTGATCCCTTCCCAGGTTCAACCTGCAGGTGAACCCCAACTGTCTCTGGTTGTTTAATCCCCCCCCCCTGATGAAACTGCTTGTGGGGGAGAAACCAGGATCTTCTGCCAATAACCCGGTCTGTTGCATGGATTGAAATGTAGCAAATAGGCATGCCAATCCTAATATGGATCTAGCATTAGACTGGAGGGTGGAATTTGGAGAGCGTGAGTGACGGTATCCTTTGAATGTTGGCACGACAGGCAGCTAACCTCATGTCACCGAGCTTATGTTGAGTGTTACGAGAGGTCCTAGGAGTTAGGCGGTTCTGGCATCACCATCACTGCCACAGTCCCTCGTATTCGGGGGCTGAGGTCCATATCAAAATGGGGATGAAAGGGCTAAGCTGCCCTCAGAGTAAGGCGCTTCAGTGGGAGGGACTGCTAAGTCTTAATGAGGACAAGCAGCGCTGATGTATGGCAATGCTGCATGTTAATACAAAACATACACCCTTTATATATGCACACATGGCAACACATTTCCAACTTCAAATAAACAAAATTAGACAAACTAAGTTGGCAATAGACACGTTTTCAAATTTCTTCCACTAGCGTTCCAGTTGTTATAATTGTTGGCGCCGCTGTCGCAAAGACGGCCAGATCTCGTTCTGAGCAACTACAACAACACAGTTGACTTTATTACTAGATTTAGCGACGTCTCAGATCCTCTTAAGAAGCCACTAGCGAAAAATTCAGAGACTCATTCAGACAAGCAGGGAGAAATCCAGAATGATAGTATGCTCATGACCAATGCTGCTCAGAGTAATCAAAGTGAACAACTCTTCTGCCAACAGCATGGAGTCTCTTCCTCTCCGCTTGCTCTGCGCTCTGGCCATCTCTCCCGCACTGCAACTGACACCACCATGAAGCTTAATAATGTGTGAAGACCTCCCTAATATGCAGATTAGTTCATTACTTCATCTTTGCGGCCTTTGGCGCTAATGCCAGCTACTTGCATCGGAAAAGAGTTTGCAATACTACACAAGAAACACTGCATTTTTGTTTTCCACACTTAATTCCGTCAACCATTTCCGCAACTGGGGATAGTAACTGTGAAGAACTTACATTGATACTCTTTGGGAACTGGAGATACAATGGAATACATTTTATGCCCACCAAAGGACCTCAGACTACTATCACGCTCTTATGGTGATAGGTGGTCCGCCAATCCAATATGTGCTTGAAATACCATACATTCCACTGGGAATGGTGGGGAGCCAAAAAAGACCAGTTTTCTCCGTGAAAGACATTATTTTTAAGGCTAATTTTAAATGTTGGTGTCAGTAGTTTTTGTTTGACATTACTAACCTAAAGATGTTTTAGGTTAGTAATGCTCACAGTGCTCCATATTATATATTTGTCTTTCACTGATCCCCACTTGATACTTTATTGTAGATTGGTCTGTAAATTCCACTAATACAGTACCTGTCGCCTAAATAACCATTTCACAATATGTAAAGCAGCGTTCAATTTATTTCACTGCCATTCTCCCTTCTCTGATTCTCTCTGTTTACATTCTCACAAATTCAAAGACTTGTGAACTCTGCTTTCATAAATAAAAAAGAGTAAACGTTTTCTGTATAAAAGAAAGAATGGGTGTCTTGTGCAGGCAGGCAGAGACGCATGTGCTGTCACTACCATATGTTGTATTGCCTTTGATGGTATGCCATCTGTCTAATCTTAGCTTTGAATGATACTTTTATGGACTGACCAGTATTTACTGCTGCTTCATTTGTAACAGTGGTGGGATATGAAGAGAGTTGTAGAAAGCAGGGAATGTGGGGATGGTGCCGTGTCTCGATCTATAAAGACACGCAACAATAGTGAAACATGAATAGATAATTAAATGTTTTTTAATTGTTTAAAAAAAATAAAAGTTAAAGGGATTTCCTATGAAATATATCTATATATCTCTCTCTCTCTCTCTCTCTCTCTATATATATATATATATATACAAATACACACACACATTATTTATCGTGTCACCTGCCAAGTATTTTTTGAAAGTGCCTGCTCTTTTCCAAACAGTTTCTGACGACTGTTTCTCAGATGGTTCGGTGTGACAAACCATCTGGCACTTCGGGTTAGGTTTCACCATGATTTTTGTACCTCTCCATTTTTTTAAATGTATAACCTTGTTTGATTAGAGTTCATGACAGTCACAGGTCCAATACAGTGACCAAAAAGTTGCATTAAAAGGTAGTTAAAAAGAGGAAGAACCACCAAGAGAAGAGACCGTTTAAATAAAATGTGTGATTAATTTGTGTAAATGTGTAAAAACATCGACAGTCACCAGAATATTAATTTTTCTGAGATCTGGCCTAAACCCACTCGCTAGTTAACAATTGCCTTAGCTTCGAGTTTTTCCGCAGAATAACAGTCAGCAAAAAATGTCCCTTGTCTTCAGACTACAGTATAATGAGGCCCACATTTGTGATTAACATAGAAACAGGAGTAGGAAGGAAGCTCTTCCAAAAATGGCCTCATGAATAAAGATAGTTTGGTAACTAAGCCTACGCATTGTCAGAGATGGCCAACCAGCCCCATCATTGTGAATAAAGTGATGAGTAAGGAATATGCAACTTGTTACAATCTCAAAGCACCATCATAAGTAGTGTCCAATATTGCTGAGCTGATCGAGTCTCAACACATCACCATCATTGTACTATAGTTACATTTGGTAAAAACAAAAAAGTGAAACACCACAACACATATGCATGCTTTTCAGCAATATTTTTAAACAAATGGCAGCCATCCATTTAAATCTTCAAATGTCTGAAAAATAGACGACTGCTTCCAATACTTCAATTTATGACCATATAGCTGCATTACTTATTACTTTTTTCATTACAAGTTTCTGTTTAGTGCTTGCATGCTTAACTAAGAAAGTTAATATTATGTATTGGATTAGTGATTTTTGACGAGCTATATCAACATCTGTCCAGGTAATCAGGACTGGCAGACTTTTTGAGATGCAGTTGTTTTATACAAGTGTGGACATTTCTCAATTTAAAATGCATCGCAATGCAATCAGTTCAGTGTGAGTTTGTCTAATTTGTCTTTCACAGAAGGCGGGGCTCTGCAAACACTGATCAGAGGAGGTCAAAGTCATTCAAGCTAATCGCTACCATGATTAGCTGCCGTGTCTCAACCATGTTGGGCTGATAAACTGTGCATGTGGGCTGAAGTTCAAACTTGGTGTTAATGGACGCTCTCTGATTTAAGGAAAAGTCTGCTAGCTGTAAGGCTAAGTGATGCAGTGTATAATGCCATAGGCATTCAGGAAGTGCCCTGTCTTAGAGCTGCTATGTTAAACCGTACTTATGTGGGTTAAGGAACACTTGTAAAGAAATGCAGATTTGTGGAAATTTGTGGTTTTGTGTTTATTTGTAATGTATATTTTCTGAGGTGGGTCACACAGATACTGGTATTAAAAAAATATGAAGCTTTTTATATTATAGACTGTTGTAGTTAGATTTTTAGAATCTTTCTGAATAGAAAAGGTTCAGATTTATTTGATTGTTCGCTTTAACTGATGAAAACGTAGCAAAGTACACTAAAATGTAGGATGCGATACATTGAGATGCGTCGGAAACCATTGACGGGTGGATGGCGACTGAATCGTTAAGAGTGAAGCTCACACCTCCTGTGTGTTTAACACAAGTGGAAAGAAAAATGTGTGAGCGGCAGTAACAGCAGGATTGAGTCAGGTCCGATCAATAAGGAGAGCTGGTGTAGAGGCAGTTCTTCTTCTGGAGGAGTTGTATGCTTATATCTATGATTCAACACATGTGATGGAAAGCCCACTGACACACCGCACCTCTTTTCTGTCTCTCTCCATCATGTACTATCCCAAATATCTGTCAACGTAGGCCCTAGACAGCCCAAGTAGCAGTCATGTCAGATACAGTGTGTTGTTAAATTAAGGTACAGTATGCCCAACACTGCCTCCAGACGTCTCCAGGTCCTTCACCGTCGCAGTCTTCATCCATCAGAGAATTTCCTCTATATTCAGCATGGCAGGTTGAATCATTTCTGTAGGAGCATCAGCCACATCCAACAGCCTCCCAGTGTAAATGTCAACTCCCCCGTTAGGAAGGGGCCTGGTGCCGCCAACGCCTTCTTTGGCCTCGCATCGTCGCAGTGCTCGTGGCGCCCACAGCACAGCTGAGCTGTAGCGACAGATCTGGGTGTAAGTGAGAGGGCTGAGTGTGTGTTTGTGCCAGAATGTATGTAAATGTTCTTTTGTGCACCACAGCTGTGAGTATGTTCCGACTCTTGTGCTCTTTGGCTATATGAGATCCTATAAGAACTCCCAGCTCACACATAGAGCCATGTGCTGTCTAATTAGCTCTCCTGCCAAGCACACCCAAAGGTTATGTTGAACTTCATTGACCGCCTGTAGAAACCTGTCTTTTTTCTTTCTTTTTCTTTTTACTGTTCCACTGTGTGGGGAGAGACATGCTTGCAGACTAACCGAAAGAGGAGAAAGGTTAAACTCCCTGCCCAGTGACCCTTGCCAAATTTGTATTTGGAGGGGTACAGCAGAGGAGGCGGAGCCTTTTGTCTGTAAATGTTCTGTTATATTTGTACAAGCTCATGGGTATGACGTCTGCAAACCCAGCAGGAAACTGTGTATACGTCATACATACTTAATGTTCTCCGTGACTGTGTTCAAAGCCGCATACTATACTCTCAGCTCATACTGATTTGGACCAAATGTAGCATGTAGTAGTATGTCGTACACTAACCAAAGCAAAGTCGGTTGAATGCCACATTAGCCATACAAGGGCTAAAACGCGAACAACAAAATGCCTGTAGCTATCTAAAAACATCAGATTCCCGCATGTCTGTTGATTATTTTACCATCCTATGTCTAAAACTGTTGCAGTTGATAACAACAACAATCTAATGTTATTTTTGTTAGACTTGCAAACATATTACTGCATAGCTTTCTCTATTATCCCCAATCCACTATCAAACAACATTTGCACAACATGTTGCATAACATGAGGCATACTGAGTATCAGGGTCCCAGAGCTTTCCATTCTTCCAGCTGATGCCTCACTCTTGTCTTTTTTTTAAGGATCATTTTGGTTCGCCAACTCATGAAAACATAGTTCTAAGTTCCACACGGCAGCTTTAAGGCATGTGTCTGTTACTTGCCAGTAGATGATGGGCAGCACCTTCACGCAACACACAATTAACTGAGAGCGGTGAATTGTTTTCCCCTCCGGTGTGGGCGGGACTTAAATGTGCTCTGTCTGTATCCTTCCAAATGAGTAGATTCAACAGTTTCGTCCTTCTGTCGAATGCACAACAAACGGTATGTAGAAGGCCGTTTGGAATCTTTCCATTGTCAATGATGTTCTTTATTAATGATACACACATCAAAGTTGAGCACATGGAAAGGAAAGGTCAAACTCAAAACTACCTTGGGTAGTATTGTCGTCGCAGGTACGAGTCACTTCCTGCTGTTGATGTGACACTGATGCCATATTGTGTGTCTTTTTATTTGATTTGTACTGCCAGATAGGAGAGGGTGAATTCACACACAATCAGTCACACTGGCATTCTTTCCCACCTCATGGACAAGGACCAGAAGACCTGCTGTTTTCCAGCTCTGCTAATCACATCTCTTCTCGGGGGACATTATGCCCAGGCCGACCAGAAATCCTGACGGGTGTTGGCATTGTTAAATATGATATCTCGGCAGATAGCACCTTGAAAATTGCCTTGGTTGTCGTGAAAGTACAATTAATTTCTTTTAGAGACATGGTAATAATAACTTGAGGTTGTGTTGGCTGTAGTCTCGCCCAGTCTCTTGGACGAGACTACATCAATGTTGCGAGTATCTGCTCTTAATGCCCGGCCTTTGACATCCAAATGAAATGTGAAGATAGGAATGAGAACTCTTGGGAGAAGGCGGTAGATGTTCAATCCACCGGTGAAGAGACTGCTGGTGTTATCTGAAACTAGATACCTTTTATTCATGAAGTAGTGGTATGAACACGTATCCTCTCGTCTCAGCAGTGTGTAGAAGAGATAAGCAAAGTGCTAAAGGTTGCAGTCCTTCGGTTCCCCTCTGTCCTGTCTCCCATACAGTCAGTCAGCCATAATCACCCTCTTTTTGGGTGGCACTCTCCAAGGCACATGTCCATGTAATTGTATTCACAGAGAGCCGTGTAATATTATGCACAGCCTGCATGCTGACAGACTATTACATATGCTTTTAAAATATCCTTTCATAGTAAGTCCACTGACTTTGCTTTGGCAGTTGAAGGACACGAATTGTGTGATGCACAGTAACAAAAGAAGTCTGAGGGTATAATTTGATGTACGGATAGAGAAGACGAGCATCTTTTCCAATCCAACATTAGCGTTTCTTCTATAAAAACGTGGACCTATTTTCTAGTAATTTGCCCTACTTTGTTCATAGATTTCTACAGACGTCTATACATATTATGTGCTACAATATAAGTCCCACCTGTACATTATGAAGTAGTGTAAAGGAAATTATTTGCACAAGGTGATTATCAAAGATTCATGTCACTGTACTTCCTATTAAGGGTTAATAGAGAGAACAGCAGCTCATATGAGAACAATATTTTCCGTTCGGGGATAAATGAAGAACATCTTAATCACTGCGACCCAGCGATATTCATCAAGCATTGAGAAGGCGTTCCCAATAATTAAGTGAGCGATGTAATGATGGACAGCGGCACAGAGAAATTACGACAAGGAGCATAAGAAGAGAAGAAATGAGTCAAAAGAGAAAGATTGTGATATGACTGGAGGGAGCAAAGTGACAGACGACAGAGGGAAACCTTAGGGATGAATGAAAGAGGGATTAGATGGATGTGACCTCGTCAATCGCTACAAGATATAATCCTTATTTTCCTTAGTTTACTTTTCTGTCTATGAGGATTGTGGCTAAAAGGGGAGCGATTTCTGTATTTGTGCTTTTGTCCTCTTTGATTTTCACAGAGTTTATTAACATTTTAATCAAGACATGATGATGATGATGATGATGGTTGTTGGTTTGTTTGTTTTATCAACAGTGTCAGCCAGTCTACACGTTCACATTGTCCTGATGAAGCAGATGAGCTCAGATTAGAGTTTTGGAACACTTCACTCATAAATGTACAATGATATGTTGTATTTGGGGCCAGAGGAAAGGAGCTGGTAACACAACGCTGACTTGTTATCATCTTTTTAAGATGATATATGACAGACTTGTCAGTAGGCGTGTGCCTATTGTTATTGCATCGTGGGTGGACGATTGAAGGGATGATTGATTGTTTTTTTTCTTCCTACACTGACATTAAGGCGATTTTATATCAGAACCAAGATATTATAAAAATAATAGAACAATAGAATTGTTAACCTACTGTGCCTTTTTAAATATGTTTCTGGTGGAACAGCTTGCACTGCATCCCGTTAATCATCACAAATTAACTTTTGTTCTTAAATTACAAGAATGTTTGACACTTTTTTTTGGGTGACTTGATCATCTTTGCTCCATAAGAGTTGTTTAAGACATGGTTTGGGCCAGGGGTCTTCCATTCAAAGCCTTAAAAAGGAATGACGCTTCTAATGTCTGTCATCCTTATTTATGACACGATAAATGTAATGTATGGGGCTGTTAGAGTAGAGTTGGAGGGCTGCTACATTCCCCATTTTTAGAAAGCTGTGTGCACAATTGGGAGAACATTTTGGCTGAACACCAACAAAATCATCTTCAAAGTTTTCAATTAGGCCTTAGTTTGACCTTGGTGCTTGCTAAGAGCTTAAAGGTTGTTTTATTCTTATATTATTATTTATCTAGCGCTCCATCAGAGCTCAGCCACACCGCTGCCTTCCTGGCAATCTGATCTTCTGGGATCTCAAGTAACCACAATTGGACTATATGAGAGCAGAAACGATTGCCCAACCCTACTTGTCAGCATACCGTTTGCACATCCAGCAGATACAGCGCAATATCAGCGTTCATCTGGAGTCATGTTTCTGTCCACCTGATGAATATAAGTAATTCACCTCGAGAACGATATCTTTCTTTACCCAAAGGCAACGAGGGACTCCAGATTTTCCAGAACGACCTTTCATCTTTTGTTCTACAATTATTGATTATAGCTGCTTTATAACATTATCACTTATTTTTTAGAACAATAACATAGATTTTGGCTCATGATAGTACATATTTAGAAGATCGTACATACAAACAAGTTTTTTTGAAGACGCTTTTAAAAACAGTATTCACATGTTTGCTTTCTGTGAACCGCATGTATGCTAACGGTATGACTGATTTACTTCAGGCTGGACAAGAGGCAAATAAATAGTTTCAGCCAACAACAGCAGCTTCAAGGACGCTTTACTGTTCTGTTCTCGTAGATACAATACAGTAACACTTGTACTACCATTATCTGGCCGCACGTCCCTTATCCTGTTCCCTGTCTTGATACCCTCCCAGATCTGATAACCACTCCATCAAAGATTTAGTTTTCTGTATTGTGTTTTTGAGAGCTCCACAGAGATTAGATCTGTTCCTGGTTGGAGGCCGAGCCCTGAGTTTTCACCTCCTAGAGCAGTGGTTCTCAAATGGGGGTAAACGTCCTCCGTGAGATTAAAAAACATATATATATAAAAATTAGCATCCATTCAAAAATAGTTATTTAATTAATTACCAATAAAACAAATGTAAGTTCATAGACTTAATTGTATATTAGGGAGGTTATATAAAGTAGTGCAAGAGGACCCCTTAGCGCGAGAGGACCCTTAGCGCACATTAAAACAGAACTGACGTGAAGTGTACTCACTCAGAAAATGAGGCGTGTGTTACATACGTTTTGAACGACCGCATCAACTTCATGCAGTGAAGGCCACGTAATGCACATCCCGTGAACACATGGGAGCTGAACACACGCCCACACACACACACACACACACTGCTGCTGCACACAGAGGTGCGCTGCTCTCTGAGGGAGGAGACTCATCTGACCGAGGCCACCAGATGAACCCACATCCACACTCACACTGTGTGAAGCAGGAGCACCCGGACCTGGGATAGAAAGCTTTGCCTCCACATATTGACGTGAGGCAGTGCCTGTGATCAAAACAAAGAAACAAACTGTACATTACTGAACAAAGGTTTAGAACCACTGTCCTAGAGCAATATCTGTAAAACAGTCCCTTGTAATAACTGTTAGTGCGTGGTCGTTTTGTTTCTGTAAATTGGATTGCAGTTTTTTTAAGCATTCTCTGCACAGTTTGGGACTTGATAAAGCTGTAGGCCTTTTGCTAATGGCCCATGGCTCAGGCTTTTGAATACATGCCATGACAAATGGATTAGATACACTCATGAAATAGCAGTAATGATCTTGTTATTCAGGGTGTTAAAGGATTATCTAACGGTATTAATGAAAACATCTGTGTAAGCATCAACCCACACTCGCTGCCTCAGGTTTCTCATTCCTGGTCTTACGGGGGCATTTGACTCCAAAATGTTCTCTGTTGAAGACAACTTGTATGACATATTGGGGAATATGGAGGGAGAGACATCGGAAAGAAGACATACATACGTAACAGGAGAAGGAGTCAAGATCATTTAATCCTTCTGTCTAGTGCCCCGTGCCAAATTTATTTTTGGAGCGGAGCACTTTGTCAGGATATTGTCTATGTACGCAGAAAGCAGATTATCAATATCAGATGTTCTAATGTTACAACCCCAGCAGCAAACGGCTCATCTGTTTTATGTAGTTAGCCCTCTACTATTCATCATCAGCCCTCACTCGCTTCCTCTGTCTGTCACCATCCGTTTCAATATTTAAAATCACATGTTCTCTTGTTTTCCCTCTATTTCGCAGGTGTCAAACACAAGGCCCCGCGGGCCGTATCCGGCTGGCCACGTCATTTTTCTGTGGCCTGCGACGGCTTTAAAGACATACAATAGCCTTTTGAAGGTCATTTTTTCTGCAGCGGACTGCGGTCTGTTCACTCTCCTTTATGCTGCATTCACACCAAAGAGAAGCAAACTCTCGCGTTGCTTTACTCGCGTGAGTTTACTCGCCAAACTGTTTGTGATCGTTCTCTTCACTCGTGCTCAAAGTGCCGGAGAAGAGGCGTGGCTTATCGCCATGAAAACAATTCCTTACCGCTGTCCATCATGGAAGAAATAATCACTATTTGTACGTGTTGCGCAAGTCCCACAAACGTCGAACCTTCAAGCCCTCGTGTCCAGGTTCATAATATTTGTATTATATATAATATTATCCATAGCACCACGCAGCTTCTCCAGGAACTGCGTCTTGATGACGGCCACTTTCAGACAATCAACGTATCCTCCGTAGTTTCTGATTCAACGGCATGACTTCCTTTTATGTCAGGCGTAGAGCATCTCAACGGTGATTGGCTGTAACGACACAGCCTCACACAGTTTTTTTTCACCGAAGTTAAAAAATTCATTGAGTATTCTTTTTGAAACGTTATGTCATTCACGCACCCGGCGGGAATGAGGCGTTAATCACATCCCGACGCGTCTGTGCATTGACTTTGTATTATAAAACATCCCAGTTCTCCTATTACAAATTCCTCCAAACTCAGGTCTGTCAGTGTGACACTAGTGTTGACGTGAGTACCTACTCATAAGGTAATCAGAAGAAAAAGTTAATGTTGTATACTTGAATCTTTTTTATTACACTTTTTGCTTAATTTATTTTGAGTTTGTGGATAAAAGCTGCTCCTCAAGACCCTGACTTGTCGTGCAGCGTTGGTTGTCATTCATTAAGTGAGCCATAAGTTACATCTTTTGAGCCTTTTTTCAAACTACTTCTCACTTTTATTTCATGTTTGTGCATGAAAGCACAGTTGAATATTTAAAAAAAATCTGAATTTACTGAATAGTTATGTATGTTGTATTACTTTGTGTCCTTAAGATGCACTTTTTGGTTGATAATTGACTGTAAAGGGGATTATTTGTAACTATTTTTGTTGTGCATACTGTGATATTCTTTACTCTCTCAGGTTTAAACTACAACATCTTTTCATTAAATCAATTTTAGAAAATGTTCCTCGATTTGACTCTCAGCTTGTCATCCAGTTGTGATGGTGGATCGCAGCCAGGGAGAACCACTGCCCAAGACCAGTGGAGAACCACTGCCCCAGACTAGTGGAGAATCACTGCCCCAGACCACATCTGTCACACATGTTCTTAGCAGCTCACTATTTGTTGAGTTTTGTCTGTTATAAAACAGCTTTGAACAATGTTAATCGAATAACGTGCGTTTGATCTTGGATACAGTAATTTGTGTTCTAATATTAATATTAGATACATTTGCAAATATATATTTATACATTTATACAAATGCATTTAAAAAAAATGTTTACACGTAAATAAACAACAATCAAATGCAAAGATAGTTTTTTAACAATATGCTCGGGAGTAGTTACAATTATACGGTGTTACAGTTCCAACCGGCCCTTTGAAGGGAACCATGAGGCTGATGTGGCCCACGGTGAAAATGAGTTTGACGCCCCGGCTCTATATCATCTCTCACTCAACATTATCTCTTGAACATAGCTTTCATTTTCCTCCTTTCTTTTAAATGTATTCTTTTTACCCCCTAATTTCACTAAACGGAAGTCATTTAAGAAGGAAAATAACGATGTCTTGTGTATGCATAACTACGCTGCAACCTCTGGGAGAAGCCTCTTTTCCTGGGCCAATCTGCTGTGCCCCGTGCCAAAGCCCACTCACTGACACACTGATGGGGCTGATGTCTGAAATGTAATGGAATAAAAGATGAGCCTTTGCCAGATGTAGGAAATAACGTGTGTGCGAGTGTGGTTTGACTTTATCGCTATCTCGGCTGTTATTAGACCTCAGTTGTCAAACATCTCACTGGCAGCAAGGTCATATATGGACAGACAACCTACTGTGGAGGTATACAGCAATCTTCCTCAAAAAACCACATGTACCAGGGTGCAAGACCTATCCACAGGTTGGGTTTTAAACAGGTGCACGGGGCCATTGATTGGCTACACTTGAAACATAACGTTACACTCCATCTGTTTTGGTTGTTCATGCGGATTCAGGCATTTGTGTTGTCCTACGTATATCGGCATGTTTTGAATTCGTAAAAACTGTTCCGTTTTTATGTCATATTCTGTTGCTCTTGATTATTTATAGTACATAGTACAGGTCAAGTTTAAGCAAACGTATAATACACTTGTAATGCATAAGCTGCCGGTTAATTCAGGTCTGACTAAAACACAAAAATAGTAGCACAGTAGTTTGTCCTCGCACCATTTAAGAGGGTATTAAGTTCAGACTCTCATATGTTTATGAAGATGAAGTTCACACAAAAAACGTAGATAATCTATGCACTATTCACCAAACACAAAGTTAAAAGACATTTTATCGAGACATCTGTTTAATTTTGATTCATGAGCAAAAGCAGAGCGGATAGAAATTCCTTGCCAACTGGATCAGAGCAGCTGGTTTGGATCTTTTGGAAACCTCTGACACTCTTCATTATATCCAAAATAAGTGCAGGAGAAGCTCAAAGGATAATCTTAAATATCCCCATGCAAGTTTGGGACATCCAAATGTTTTTATTTGCAGAGATCATGTCTTCCTAATCTGCTGTGGCAAAGAGAGAAAGCACAAAGTGAGCTGAGCTGCTCATTGACTGATCCCTAACACACCAAGTGAAGTTGCCTGAGGTCACACTATGTGCTGGTTTATTTAGGTATTAAAAGTGCGCTGGCTAAAGTAACGTAGACTTTTTCATAACGGCCAATCAGTTATAATGTGAGATATTCTGGTTGCTCTGTTCTATTCTTCAGGATATTCTCTCATACTTATTCATTTAAAATGAATCTTATACACATTTTAATTCACCGTTGTTAGACAGACTATAATCTGTGGGGCCTGACATTTAAAGAAAAATATGGCAGCACTCTGTATTTTAAGTGCACGGTATAGAAGATGCTAACATAGTCTGGACTCCATCCCAGCATGCACTCAGTGAGAGGCAGGCTTGATAGATTTTCAATCCATCAGGGTCAACATATTCAAATCCTGCTTGAAAACTTAGTCACAATCCATTTGCATATGAGCCCCTGGAGGAAACCCACCGGTAGGAACATGCAGACTTAATATAGAGCGAGCTTTGGCCAAAGATTAAAACCAGGACTCTCTTTTGTGAGAGGACGTTGCTAACTGCCAAGCTGATGCCAAGTTGATTGCAGGTGTTCCTTGTCATAACATAACACCATTTGAATGACTCAGTTTGATAAGAAAATGCTCATTATGTACCATAAAGGTACTGTGACGTTTAGCGTTGAGCCCAAGGGATGCAAAACTCAAACTGGAAAGTTTGGGAACACTGAAATTGTGTTCTCACCCATGTTGCAAAATTACCGCTGAACAAATTAAATCACGTCAGTTGGGAAATAAGATATGGATGAAGTAATTGGATGAGCCCACCTGATGATGGCAGAGGACTATCAAAAGGTTAATTGTGACCAGTTTTTTCTTTTCCTTTTTTTGTTGTCTTAATTCCTTTACCTTATTAAAATAATTAAAAAACTTCTCACATATCTTTTGTGAGGCATCAATAAAATTACAGGGTGTGAGGTTTATGAGCGTGTCTATCACCTTGAATAAGACTTTGGGGTTTGAATGGTTGTCTAGAATTAAATTGTATGTTTGTGTGTATATATATATATATATATACACACTAACGTTCAAAAGTTTGGGGTCACTTAGAAATGTCTTTATTTTTTAAAGAAAAGCACTGTTTTTTCAATAAAGATAACATTAATCAAAAATACACACTATACATTGTTAATGTGGTAAATGACTATTCTAGGTGGAAGTGTCTGGTTTCTAATGAAATATCTCCATAGGTGTATAGAGGCCCATTTCCATCAACTATCACTCCAGTGTTCTAATGGTACATTGTGTTTGCTAATCAGCTTAGAAGACTAATATCCGATTAGAAAACCCTTGTGCAATTATGTTAGCACAGCTGAAAACAGTTATGCTGGTGATATAAACTATACAACTGGCCTTCCTTTGAGCTTGAAGTTTGAAGAACAAAATTAATTCTTCAAATATTAATCATTATTTCTAACCTTGTCAATGTCTTGACTATATTTTCTATTCAATTTTCAATTCATTTGATAAATAAAAGTGAGTTTTCATGGAAGACACGAAATTGTCTGGATGACCCCAAACTTTTGAACGGTAGTGTGGTGGAGCTGAATGAGATGCTATTTATACAGTGATCCAATCAGTTGGCATGTAATTCACAGTCTGCGTTAGTGTGTGTTTGCGTTTGCACTTATGCTGTTATATGTATATTGCACTTTGTTCAGACTTTGTTTGCGCCATGTTTTTTAGAACAAAGATTCAGATCAGTTGGCTATTTCTCACACATATTGAGATGTAGCCCAAAGAGATAATTAACAAGGGCTGGTATGGTGTTCACAAGCGTCACCGACATCTTAATTAGATCTTAATGTCATTTCAGTTGGACTGGCTGAACTGAGCACCCTGAGATGAGTCAAAACCAGTGCTGATGTAGTGAAGGAAAGTGCCTGACACTAGAAACAAGAGCATGCAGGAAGGGTGATGAGGAGATAGAGAGAGGAATACATGGAAATGAGGCCATTTGCTCTCTATATGTACCCAACAGTCATACAGTATGTCTTTTACGAGATAACGTGTGTTGGAAATAGGATTTGATTAACACTGATATTTTTCATTTTGTCGTTCTCGCTCTGACGTTCTTTCATTCTTTCTCCCCTCTTTTCTTCTCCCAGTGAGATATGGGACTTTAAGTTGCCCATTAAGTACTCGGCCCATGTCCCAGTAGAATCAATTGTCTCTCATGGGCCTCTTTATCGGATTCTTCGCATTCATTACCGTGAAACTTCAGCATCCTCACTCTGGAAATTACTAAATGTATTTCCAATGAAAATAACATAATAACATAATAATGGTATTTCTGGCTGGATCACTGGATACGATATTATTTTCTGTGGTGCTGTGTAGGGCTGCAACAACGAATCAATAAAATCGATAAAAATCGATTATTTAAATAGTTGGCAACGAATTTCGATTCGTTGTGTCGCGCGATTATTACGGCACTCGATAAATCGCGGAGTATAAAAAAAGTTGAGTTGAGCGCAGAGTGGCGCTGGAGAAACAAGAGCGGAGCGGAGGGAGAGGAGAGACGGAACGCTGCGTTGTGAGAGCCAATCAGCGTTGAGCTGCTCCTCCGTTAGTGAATCTAATTGGCTGCTGCTGCTCACGTGGCGCTGGAAGCGGAAGTCATTCATGTCGTCGGAGACATTCACGGAGCTAAGTGCGCCTACGGGTGACATTATGAACCCAGACACCAGGGCGCTACATGTCACGACGTGTGTGGCATTTCCACAAGAGTATAACGTAGAAAACGTGGTTATTTATTCCGTGGCGGATAGCGGAAAATATTTTTCCACGGAGATAAGCCATGACGCCACTCGCTGTGAGCGCTGCGCTGCGCGTGCAGACAACATTTAACGGAGCGGAGCAGCGTGTGAGCTCTGATCGCTCTTTTAATGAAGTATCGATACAAAAAATATGCTAAATCACATCGTTTTTATCGTACGGATACTTTGTTAGTATCGCTACACCGTGCAGCGTGACAGCAGTAGATGTAGCAGGCTAACATTCAAGCTAACCTAACTTCCCAAACGCTCTCGACATCTGAACGCTGATTGGCCGAGACGCGACACGTCCCATCAAAGATGTTTTATTGCGAAGAGCACCACTTCACATTTTTTCCGCGTCTCACTGTAATCTCAACGGCAGCGGGCCAGGTGAAAAAAATAATAAATCTGAACGCGTCTTTGATATTGTTCAGGGTGCCGGTCCACATGGGGACCACTGCTCAGGAGAGTAAAGCTGTCAGTCTGTTTGTGACGGTTCATCCACATGCTGACCAGTGGATCTCCAGGACCTTTCCATGACTTTGTGAGAAGATGTAGTATTTAAACTAACAATGAGAATTCCAAAGCATACCGTATATATAGCGTGTAAATTAACATTTGAATAAAACAAATTTGCATTACTTTTCCAAATATTTTGGGATTTTATTTTTTCCAATTACTTTCCTAGGCCTGCTAATAGCCATTTAAAAATACCATGACTTTTCCAGGTTTTCCATGACCGTACGAACCCTGTTTTGAATAAAGGGTTGAAAATTAAAGTTTTTTTATTTTTTTATCCGATTAATCGAAAAAATAATCAACCGATTAATCGATTATCAAAATAATCGTTAGTTGCAGCCCTAGTGCTGTGTATTGCATTGTAGACGATTTAGCATGGTCTCACTTTTTCCCCCACTCCAGGGGGCTTCAGACAAAGCCACTAGAAGAGAAGGAACAGCGAAATAGAGAGAAAGAGAAATAACATAGAAAGCTTTGGGTCTTTTATTCGGCCATAAAGGGCAATAAAAGAAATACCTTGTTTTTCTGTAATGCAATCAGCAATTCATTCATTCAGATCTGGGTCCACCAATGTCTGTCTCTATTTGTGTGGTTGGCAGGCCGTTTATTTTTAGCTCAAAGGTTCATGCAACTCAAACAAGTCAGTGTTTTGAAATAACAGTGACAAAGGAAACTAGTGCACAAGTCTAAAGACCTCAGAATACACAATTATCTTCCTGTTGGCAACTGTAAACACATGTGTAAGAAGCACACCCCGGCATCAAGTCAAAACCTTGACAAGAGAAAGGGTAATTGATTCAAATCTTCCAAGGCAAATATGTATTTACCAGATGAGTCGATGTTTGCCCGTGCTCAGCTGAGCTGCACTGCCCTTCACTTGAGAGCAACCGTTAGAGGTGAAGGAACAGCGAAATAGAGAGAGAGAAAAACTACATAGAAAGCTAAGGGGACGGTGCTGAGGAGCCCGGAGAGAGGGTAACGCAGAGAATACATCAGAGAAAATGATGGAGGAATGGCTACATGGAAAACTTGTGGCGCAAAGTGAGAAATAAACGGAGAGTGGATGTGGGTTGAAAGATTGGAAGCAGGAAACACGTTACTAAGAGTCTGTTGGTTGCTACAGATGCTGTTCTGCCATGTCTGCTTATCAATTTCCTCTTCTCTCCAAGCCCTCTGTTTCATCTCTCTTCTCCCCTTTATGTCGAGCCTAAATCTGTCAGATTACAGCCACAAATACCTGGCAACAACCACCATTTACAACCACCCCCTCGTCTCCCGATCTTTCCTCCCCAACAATGCCCGAAGCTTCTTGTTCATTAGCTCTTCCTCCCCGCTACTTCCAGCCTATATTCATCTTGTTTGAGCCTTTAGGGTTTACTTAGCATTTTATTCGTCCATAAAGGGCAATAGAAGAAAGAGTGTGTTTTTCTGTAATGCAATTCTAACAGATCTGGGTCCACCAATGCCTGTGTAATTTTTTTTTTTTTTTAAAGACTCCCTTGAATTTATTTCTCTCTATTACAGGCGCAAAGTGAACATTAGCCCCACATGATCAGTGATTCACTCTCACATTCTAGTTGTGGCATAAGGCATCTTGTCAAAATAGTGTATTCGAATTTTGCAAGCATTAACTTTAGCTGAGGTCGTTTCTCCTCTTCCCAGGTGGATGTGCTGGAAATGCAGGCCACAGATAGAAAATCCCAGTCCCCTACAGACTCAGATCTGCTTATGTGTAGCAGTACTCACCCCCTCACAAGTTGTGCCGCACTCAGGCCTTTGGCAGGCGGTCACGGGGAGTGTGTCATGCTTTTAAAATCTGTGAGTCGGTCATTAACTGACGAAGCTGTCAGATACTAGATAATGCACTCTATCGGTAGCCAGTAGATAGGGATTGATCTTATTCAGCGCTCTCATAAGCACACTGTGCTTGGCATGCTGTCTGTATTGATCACTATGGTAACACACAACTGTGTGTGTGTGTATGTGTCCTAGGTTCTCGGAGGCAGATACCATTGTGATGGGGGACGTGACGTACGGGGCCTGCTGCGTGGACGACTTCACCGCTCGAGCCCTCGGTGCAGATTTCATGGTGCACTATGGTCACAGTTGTCTCAGTGAGTACCTTCACCTGTGCGTGTGAATGTTTGCCTGTGCCTCCGTCACTCTGCATGCATGATTGTACCACACAAAGGAACGTGAAGTGGGCGAGTGTCGAGCACTTCCACCTCCTAAAAGAGTGGGATGCACAATAAAGAAGTCCGGGACTTCAGACGGAATGTAACTAGTCAGTGTAGCTCGGCCAGCTCTAGTATAGAAGGCATATCAGACCTTTAGATCATGGACATCACATTCATCCAGCAAATCTAACATGCCTTAGTGCTGTCTTTTTGAAAAATTCCAGCAGTTCTTGAGCACCTTCCACCTCGCTCCCTTCCGTCTCTTGCAGAACGTGCGAGGAAATGCTGAATCGATAGTTTTGATATCTTTCCTGGCCAGGACAACCTCACCTCTCCCAAATACCAAAAATTACCAACATAATTTGAAGACACAGAAAAGCTCTCTTTCTCTCTGTGATTGCATATTTATAAAAGAGATGGTATGTGTACTCAGAGGAACCCAATGAAAGCAAAGGTAAAAGCCCCGTTGTGGGCTGTGAAGTTAGACCACATATTAATTGATGGAAGAGATTTTCAAAGAAATGAGATGACCTACAGATTCTCAGAGTCCTTGTGTATCTGGGCGCCACTGTGTTTGTGTTCCTGACCTTCATCCCTCAATCATGAGGACATCATATGCACTGTTGCCCATGAAGCCAGCTACCTGTGGGAGATTAAAGACACTCTTCTTACTGACTCAGACAGAAACCTTTCTCCCCTGCATCCCTTTCATTTCCCCTGCGGTATCTGCTTTTGCGAATATTGGTGCCATCTCATCTTTTGTCGTCGTAGAGCACCTCCATCTATTGCAGTGCAATATGGGCAACATTATACGATCATGTTTTTGCATGTTTGGAAGTTTGTTGATATGAGGGATGCTTTATTATATTTATCCTCCTTGATGTTTTAACAACATTTTTGTATGCGACTAGTCTGAATAAAAATATCACACGCCGAGAAGGGAGTCGGAGTTCGTTGATGAGAGAGAGAAAGCGAAATAATGTTATGAAAATTAAACTTAATTTAAGGTATTTACAAAAGTGGGAAAGAGCAGCAGGATAAAAGAGAACAAAACTGACAAGCCAAGCCACAGCGGCCTTGTTGAGATGGCAGGCCTGCTGCCATAGCTGTTCGTATTACTGGACCCTCTTCCACACCACAGGCAGGTCTTCAGTATTTTGCGGGCCAGACTCACCCATGGCACTGGCTTTAGTTTGAGCTAGTGTTGTTGACGTGGCCAGAAAGTTGCCGTAGGTTGACACAAAAGGCCAGTAAACAGTTAGCCTATTACAAATAATTATGGGGCCGAAAGTCTTGTTTCACTCCAGAACAGCTCCGCTACGACGGCCCTGAATGCTTTACAAAAAGCGTCCGCTCAGGTTGACGGCAAACGTATGCATTGGAGAGGCGTAGAAGTTGAATTGTGATACGTCTTCGGTCGTACTGCCACACATTTGACAAATCGGTTCAGACACCAAGTGATTGCTCCATTATTCATGAAGTTCTACCAAAGCACAATATAGAAGGGAACCTGTTAGTGCGTATTGATTGGTAAATAGGCCAGTATACCCTGATGTTCAACCGTTTCTCAGTCTCACTTGCCATGAATGTGCCTGTGTTTCTGTTTACGATTGTCCGCTAATAAGCAGCTGTACCGAGTGACCTTATTGCTATAACACATGGATGTATAAAACCAACGACAGGGCAAGTCCTGCCCATCTCATTGACTGTCTCTAATTGTAGCGTCTAAGTGCTCTCAGGCTACCATTCTAATGTGAACACAGATCGATGTCACTTTTCTTTGTCCTTTACGTTTTCGGAGAGCCTATAAACAAGCAGGCCGGATTTTTCCTCAACTCCTTCAGACCTTTTTTAGTCTGGTGATATATCGAACTCCTGCAGCAAAGCAACCCCCCTTCCTTTAAAAATAAATACAGACTTCTTATCCATCATCTTCCCTCCCTCATCTGCTGAGATGTGAGCCAATTCATCACTTCTCTTTCCAGTTAATTGACAAGCCCCCCCCCCCTCCAAACCTATTACTTTTTTCTTGCCGATCTTCCATGCCCTATCTTTTTGGAATATATACAGCGCACTATTAAATTGCCTACCGCCAGCCACAGATTGAATTTGAGTGTTTTCCAACCTACTTTCATTGGAATTTCCCATTCCTCGGTCTCCATCCCATCTGCCTTCAAGGCTCTGTAAAGACGTTCGGATCTTCGGTCTCTTCCTGTTGACCCATCTCTATTCACCTGCTTTTGTTTCTGCCTCCTTGTCATAGTTTGCTCCGCTCGCTCTCTCTCTCTTTCTCTCTCTCTCAATGGTGCTTTAATCTTAACATCCAGCTGCACTCGCTCATAAAAAATCCTCATCATAATGGGCCATTTGCTTAATCTTACCCAAAAAAAAGTCCCCTCGCTCCTGATCTCAAAACTAAATTGAACACGAGGAAGAATAATTACGCAGATCAGCTCCAACGATAATTCTCCCTTACCCCTATTTTCTTGGACTCTCGCCAACCTTTTTCAGCGTCTTACTCGGCACGTGTCCCAGCTACCTCTCCTAGGTCCGGTTGCGTCTTAAATGGCCTGTGAAATTACTGCTGGAAATAGTAAGCGCATGTGTCCCTCTCCTTCCTTAAATAATTGAGTTTTTTGCATCAGCTCCTGCATGTGCTGGAGATTCACGCTGAATGAGCTTCACTAATATCACAGAAGCATCCGCTGAGATATATATGTGAGCATGTGATGTGTTTGCATACGGCGCTTTCGCTGAGCATGTGCTGCGTTTTAATGTTTGAGCCAGCATCAATCGTGTAAACACCACAGGCTTACCTGACATAACAGAGTGAATCATTTATCCCTCTTTCTTCTGTCTTTTTCTCCCCACAGTCCCCATAGACTCCATGGCAGGTATTAAGATGCTGTATGTGTTTGTGGATATCCAGATGGACAACGCACACTTCCTGGACACGGTCAAGTTCAACTTCCCTCCTGCACAATCTCTGGCACTCGTCAGCACTATTCAGTTTGTGGCAGCACTGCAGGTGATCACGCACTGGGTCTGTCTGATTCAAACATGGACTCATCCATGCAGACAGTCAGGGTGTGGTTCTGGCTTTTGACCTGACTGGTCATTGGCACTTGTGTATTTTCTGTTTTACTTCTACTTTTTTTTGCGTGTACCGTATAGGAACACACGCATATATACATTATTCTGTGTAAGCGTACAGTATACTTGATCTGGTTTCTGGATTTTCTTTTATAACAAGCTCGTACTCCGCACTTAAGCTCGGCTCAAGTGTGGCTTTGAGAAAACCCGCAGCAGTTATTTTCAATTTGAAAGGTGGAATGAACTCTGAAGGCCAGTGTCGTGGTCAGTTCTGCGCTTTACATAAGCAGTGAGACCAGCCATAGTATTAAATAATGTTTTATTTATATATTTTCAGACTCTGTTCTATAATGCATTCTGTTGTTGTTGTTGTTTACCGCGTTGAACAAACACCACTTTGGGCTTTCACTTATGTAAAGACTGTTATTTTTCCACCACGCTCTGCCTTTGTGAGTCATAGTTAATATCGGGGTGTTTGAGTGCATCCATGTGTATTTGTGTGCACAGCTCTTTAATTTTTTGTTTTTGCACTTGTGTATTGTATTTCTCTCACTCATGTCTTATGGTGTGTCGGCTTGTTGAGGCCACACAGTATGGGCGGGAGAGGCTGGAAGTTCACCCGTTTTCCCTGTTGACCGCCTTCAATTTGCTTTAAATCGTTTAATTTATCCTTCCACCTTCAAGCACATTAACTCTTTTTTTTAATTTTAAACTTAATTGTGTACTCTGATCTTCTTACTTTGCTTAAATTAATGTAAATGTATGGGAGAGTATTCTAACTATTTTTTTTAAATATTTACAATACATACTGTATATATATTTTGGTAAAGTGTTGATATGCTTCTTATCTACCTATTTTTATTTGACAATGTCTTAGTCGGTGTGATGCAGAATCATGATTCCACACATTTGACCATAAATGGCCACACAGAGTTACATTTATGTTAAACGTGACCGAGTCACAATCACTCGAGGGGCACATGTTCAGTGCCCTCTAGTCGGTCGTTTTGGTCTTCGGGGGAATATGATTTGTTGAGATGCTTTTTTTATATTGTTTTTATCCTGAATGACTTGCGTATAGCCAAGAAACCTATGAGCACATCTCTGGTCAACACAATATTGAATGTGGTGCTTTTGTATGAATCTTTGTCGAGATGATCTGTTTCACAGATCTGTTGATTAAATCAACTAACCGAGTAAACGACTGAATCACATGAGTGTGTGTCGACTGTCATGGATTGAAAAGAAAAAGCTCTCTTTTTTGGGGAAGTATTCCAAACCTCGGGCTACTCTAAAAACAGAGACAGGGTAAAGGGTGAGCACCCCAAAACATGGACATCTCTAACTGTCTTTCCTTCTCCCCCCCTCTCCGCTGCAGGCTGTGAGTGCAGCCCTCAAGTCAGAGTATGATGTGCTGGTGCCACAGTGTCGACCTCTTTCACCAGGAGAAATTTTGGGCTGTACCTCACCTCGCTTGGATCGCAATATAAATGCCATAATGTAAGACGCCTGCATCCTCCCGTCTCAGATCCTATTCATTCTTTCTGTTCGTCAGCAGAGAGATATTCAATTTTCCAAAGACATCCAGCCTTGACTCCCCCCGCCCACAAGGTGCCATCATTACCCCTGCTATTGCCGTGCCCACCCGCGACATTTGTAATAATCAGTATGACCATTCACACCCGACATAACTAGCATTGACATCTAGCTGTGTCAGCGTGCTTCCAATCAGGCTTCTATTATATCCGGCCAGATCTTTAACAGCAAGCCTAAAAATAACTTCACGGCGGGAAAAGCATTCAATGGTGTCCCAGAAGGACCTGGAAACTTTTGTCCGTTTCAAACATGCTCGCCATTTTTCTATTTTTTAAGAATTGTTGTGTGACACGTTATTGGTGAGAATTGATTAACTGCCATTCATCTGGACGTTTGTGTCCGTTTGTGTAATTTCCTGTTGTATAACGTCTTATTTCCTCTTAAGGGGAAAGGTATGAGTTATAAAAGACTAGCTCGTCTCTGTTTTTGGATCAAAAGGAATGCTATGCGCATGTAAGACTTGTCAAAGTGAAGCTTAGGGAAGAGACTGCTCTGGCAAAGTAACACGTTCAGGCGAGAAACAACAACAACACTTCCGCAGCCTCTTTGTGACGATCGAGCTCGTGCAGCTCTGCAGTCGAGAGAGAATCCGATGTTCTGTGGTGCACAGTGAGTTGAAGTAATACCCCGGGTGTCTAAGTGCATCACCTGGTACGTCTGATCTGCACACATCTAATGTTAATCCACGTGATTAAAACCTCTCAGTGCATGAGATTAAAATGGCTACACAAGGACAAGCTTTGCTATATGCATAAGCCAGGCCCTATGGGAGGGAAAAGTGGTGTGTGTGTCTTTCTCAGTGTGTGTGTTTGTACTTGTGAAAGACCTGGAAGTGGAAGGCTGTGCTTCACCTACTAATCCAATGTGCGTTGTCTTTGATGTGTGAGTCGGGGTGTGTAGTGATGTGTATTGGTGTGATGGGAGAAAGAATCGATTAAATTGCATGAGTTTGTAAGTCTCTCTCTTTCTCTCTTGCTCTTTCTCTTTTGCTCTCTCTGACACACTCAGAATCTTCAGACACTTAGTACACATGTCCAGACGTTTAGGACTTCAACCCTCCTAAAGTGGGCTGCACCTACCTCCTTCACTCCTCCAACCACTATGTACAATTTTAATAATAAATATAAATCTACGTTATTGTTTTATTAAGCTGTAAGAGCATTGTCCAAAGCTTAATTATTAGTTCCCTAGTTCCCCTCTATAAAAAGCTTATTTCTTCCACAATTGAGGTTTTGACACGATTGCAGCACAGAGCAAGTGATTTAAACAGTGCATGATTTTTATTTTCATCACCTTTTAATAATCCAGTACATTTATATTTAACATTGTGTTATCTTACATTATTTAGCTATGAGTAAGTGCTCCACATATATGTTGTTGTAATTGCATTTTACTTAAGCTTTGAGCTAATGGAACATTATGAAAATGAGAAGTGCTGTATTAGTCGTTGAGGCCCATCTTGAAGCTTCATGTCCCAGGCTTTCTCATTTCTATAATTAAGAAAATTATTTTTAAAAGCTGCAATGAAACGAGCTCCGATCAGTTAACCATTTATATCCGCCGCCTCTACTCCAGCTCCCGCTGGTAATAGAACAATATAAAGATGCGAATCTGAAGCTATGGTGTTGCAAAATTCAAAGACGCATACGAAGCATCACCATTATCGCAAGAGCACTTTTACAAAGAACAGTAGAATAGTAATGGAAGGACTGGGGTGGTAGTTTAAGCTAGAGTTGAACACACCAGCCTCTTAAAGCTGCAGCGAGCTGAGGTCCACCGAAGGCTAAGATGCAACAGGTGTATTGTGAATATCATTGTATAAAGGCCTTGGATGGCAGACACACACACACACACACACACACACTTCAAAATAAAGTATTGGCCTGACATGTCTCCAGGTAGCCTACATGGTTAACCAACCACCTGATTCAAGCTGCTCTAATAGTTGACCAATTAGTGGATTGAATTCCATGTCCAGTCTCAATAGGCCCACTGAGACTGTCCAGTAATGAGCAGGGGTACCGATCTGAGCCCCCATCACACTGTCGGTGGGATTCTTCTCAGCCAACTCTGAGAGGGAGGTTTATGAGCTTCAGGCACCTACATTCCTCCGAGTACTTATGGTTGATGAACTGCCGCCACTCGGGCTCTGGCAAATCCCCAGCACCAGACCCTGGGTTAATTACAAGGGCTTGTAAACAGCATGCCCCAATCATTGGGGTTATGTTCCCAGACAGCAGAGAAGGGAAGACCCTCCACTCCAGCCTCAGGCCTTCTGCCTGGTAACATGATGGTATTCTGTAAAAAAGACTGCTCACAGAGGAATGGATTTTAAAAGAGAGCGAGAGAGAAAGCCGGTCTATAATATGCTAGTATTTATTATGGTTCCACATTGAATTGTATTGTCTGTAGGGGGGTTCCTTTGCACACATAGTTGTTTTGTTTATTTTGCTCTAACATTGTAACATGGTGTTTTTATGCAGTTATCTGGGAGATGGAAGATTTCACCTGGAGTCAATCATGATCGCAAACCCAGATATCCCTGCTTACAGGTATTGTGGAACAAAATGATGCCATTTGTCTTCAAATATTTTTGTTTATATTTCGTCATAATCCCATTTTGTGAGGATGAAGTTCTGTTTTCATCATTAGGTCTTTTTTGTATGCAAAGTGAAATTGTGTCGTTATACACATATGCACTGCTGCACAGATCACATGTCTCTCTCAGAAACAAGATTCTAATCTCAAGTGATCCTCTTGTACTGGAGAAAAGGAGATTAGATGCTCAGCAATACCTACATTTCTTCTATGTTACACTTACTCCTGTCATACTTGATGGCTTTTCCTGATTGGATTTATTTCAGACAGATAGTTAAACAATAGTTGGTAGTAGTTAGAATATGGTCATCTTATGTATATATATTCCATGAACATTGGTGCGTCTTTACTTTTTCCTGCATGTGTTTTTTTGTAGATATGACCCCTACAGTAAGGTCTTCTCCAGGGAGTACTATGACCACGAAGCCATGCGTGCCTTGAGGCTCCAGGCTATTGACAAGGCTCGGTCTGCCCAGAGATGGGGCCTGATCATGGGCACGCTGGGCCGGCAGGGCAGCCCCAAAGTCATGGAGGTGAGAGTCTGCATCCTCACAGTCTCCATGTCCTGAGGCCACTTGTGCAATGGCTTTTCAGCAGAGTGAGTTTCTCGGACAAGTGGTTTGATTTCATGAAGTACTAATAGGACCAGCAGCCTTCACACTGAGAAATAATTACAAATGATTATTTGAAGGGTTACAATATACTATATTAAATCCATGCTTTTCCTCGGCGGGATTGACACTTGCCTTTCTTCCCAGCACAATACATAGTATTTTATAGTAAATGAACAATTCTGTCATTTAAAATTGCTTTTCATGTTATAATAATATCATTGTAATAATCCCGTGTAATTTATTTATAGATACCTTATGCGTGTAGGCTACTGCTGGTCCAGTGGTGTTCTGAGTGAGAAACTCAAAGTATTTGCATGTGTGAGTGATTATGCATTAGCATGCCCACAAGTCTGTCCCTGACTGGGAGTACTGATTGATCGACCAAGAATCCCTCTCCGGTCACTACTCACCCACTGTTTCCTCTCCTGCTACTTTTCCTCCACTGCCCATTCTCTTTATTCTTTCTCCTTTGTTTTATGTACTCTTGTGTGGTTGACTTTGTTTTGTAGCTATATCAGCTTTACATAATTAGTAGAATGCATGCACCTTTAGATGTAAAAGTTTTTAAAAAAACTCCAGATCTAGGCCTGCGGTATACATTCTTTTGGCTTATATTAGTGCACTTCTCCTTTTTGAATATATCCAGACATGAAAGATGAAGTTAACATTGATGTAGAAATGTCAACCGGAGAGCCAAACATTTCGGTTTAGAGTGGCAGGAGAGGATGTATAAAAAGACCCACCAGGTGTCCCATAACGATCCGTCGAGATTAAAAAGTTCAGTGTCGGATATCCTCTCAAGTTAGGGGACATAACTATCTATGATAAGAGCACAGTTGTAGAAATGTCTCATTATATGCCCAAGGACAGTGGATATCAGCAACTCTCTTACCTTTATCTTACTAAAAGTACATGTATGGGTTTTCTTCACATGGTTTGGCTGACTTCTGCATCTCTGAATAACACCTTAGTCAAAGTAGCAAAGCCCAAGACTTCAAGGCAGAGACAGCAAAGTGAAGAATTCCTTGAAGTGGCAAAGCAGTTTAATTGTTTGATATGCTATATAAGTCCTGGTGTCTGAGCTTGTACCCAAGGTGCCCGATCCAGCTCAATGTGGGGAAGTAGAGTTGGCCCACTATCCACTAGGGGGGTGTTGGAGTCTTGCAAAATGTAAAGCTGGGCAGAGGGCCTTGGTGTGCTGAACCCATGCTTATGATAACATAGTTTGGCTCACCTCTACACATAGCATCAATTCTGCAGCCAATCTCCAGGCTGGGCACTTAGGATTCCTCTCTTTAGGTTGGCTTTTAAATTGCTGTCGAATGTGAAGGAGTTCAAGTACCACAGGTCTTGTTTATTTGTGAACGTTAGACGCAGGTGAGATTGCTCAGTGTTTGTTGTGATGAGGGAGTCTGGAGCATGGTGCCTGATCTGAAGTTCTGACCTCCACTCACCTGCAGTTTTACACTTCAGGTGGAAACTGAGGGAATGGGATTGTGGCTATAAAAGTGCTCAAAGAGTTTCCCTCACTCCGTATCTGCGCACATATACCCTGTCTAAGTTCTAAACTGCGTCTTGGATGATCGGAAGGTGACAACGCTAAAAACAAGTGTGAATGACCACCAAGACTCAATAGCTGAGATCTTCCGGGACGCATTTGACCACATATGTTATACGCTAATGCATCCTGATGCATTCCCGTCAATGAGTTGAAAGTAAAACGCATCATCAAAGCCACGGCTCTCCTGGTGTTTCTCTATTTTTGCCTCTCCATTAACTATCTGATTAAACAAAAATTCTGAATTGATTGATTCATGGGATTGAATCTACTAGTTTGCCTTAGTTTAACTTGCGGGAAATGGAATACTGATGGTGTCAGCAGGGCATTAGCAGGGCCATGGCAGGAGGCATTGCGAAAGAGGCCAGACCAATGAGACCAGGCCCTTGAGGCAGGAGGCAAACAGAAGGAGGCAGGGCCAATGGGAAGGAGGCCAGGTCTGGATGCAGAAAGCAAGGACCCAGGGGCCAGGACTAGCTTCAGACACAGCCAGGTCCAATGGATCCTATGAGACGAGAAGACACAAAGACTCCGGGGAAGAATCACAGTCAATAATGTGCAATGAAGAGATGGATATTCGTCCATAAGGAGAGAGAGAAGAGGAGTGAAAGTGGAAGCTGATTCCATAAAAGAGGAGCTTGAAGGCTCTGGCTCCCATCCTACTTGTTAGGACTCTAGGAACTAGAGTAGCCCTGCATTTAGTGAGCGCAGCTTTCTCGTGGGGCAATGTGGTACTACAAGCTCCTTAACCCTTGTGTTGCCTTAGGGTCATTTTGACCCGAATCAATATTACACCCTCCCCCCGCCTTTGGGTCATTTTGACCCGATTCAATGTTTCACCCTCCTGTTACCTTTATATTTACTAACATATTTTACCCTTTGGGTTCAATTTGACGCCAGCAATTAAAACCTCCAGAAAATTATTAGAATTAATATTGTTTTCCAAGTTTAAGTGTGAGGCACTTTATGTTTGTTTGTTGACTACCGAAAGAACACCGACATTAAACATTGAATGGGGTCAAATTAATCCTAAGGCGGGGGGAGGGTGTAATATTGATTCGGGTCAAAATGACCCTAAGGCAACACAAGGGTTAAGATATGATGCTGCATCACCAATCAAGGCTTTGTAGGTGAGGAGAAGAATTTTAAATGTGATTCTGGATTTTACTTTCACTTTTCACTTTACAATTCAGATTTTTTTTGTGAAAGCATACTTTTTGACATTATTACATTATCTGTCAAAATGAGTACATTACCAGTTTTAACAGAAATGACTCACGTAATTAGGCTACGTTATTGGGTTCTATTCTATTTTAGATCAGATCAAGTGCAAATGCTATTACATTTTCAGGCGTTCTTACGTTTCAGGATATTATTACATTATTTGTGCTACACGGATTACACATCCCACGAATGCAGGAGTAGCTGAAGGACAAGGCTGTGAAGACAAGTCTGTCTGCTGCCTTGTGATGGATGGAAATATGAGGCTTCAGAAACAGAGCTGGATGAAATAGTCTTCCTGCTGAGATTATGAACAGTAAAGCAGAAACTTCTTGACAACCCTAGATTGCGTATATAGATTGCACTGCCTGTGTGGGAGGGAATCATGGGTTTTTATAACTTCTCATTTGATTCTGTTAAGTTTCACAGAACTAGAAATAATTCTGTCGGAGGTGTAGATTGCAAACCTTTCCACTTGTCCATTCTATTTTTCTCTTTCTTCTCCTAGCACCTGGAGTCACGGCTCCAGTCATTGGGCAAGTCCTTTACTCGAGTGCTACTGTCTGAGATTTTCCCAGGCAAACTGGATTTGATGCAGGACGTAGATGCGTGAGTATTAAGATGCACCTATACATAAGCGAACACCATTGTCTTCTTCAATCTTCCACATCATGGATACTGACAGGACTATTATGTACAACACCAAGTATTCACCGAAAAGTTGCAATCGACAGATTTTGCAATGTATTCTGTAAGCATCATTGCACACAACTTGCGATTCAGCATAACTTCCAAGTGAACACGATAAAAAGCAGCAAAAACACAGAAGTCTGGACTCTATAGCCTCATAAACTTAATTGGCATTCATGTCTTGGAGATTCCATAGTTTTGCCCTCAGAGCAAAAACAAATAGTTAAGCATAATGCACATTTTCTTAAATTTTGACACAAGGTCAGAGAGGAGGATTTTGTTCTTGAATAATCTATTAAAGTAAAATAAAACACACAACAATGTTAGTTTCCCCTTTGCTTTTCTTGTGTTTTACCATGATTCAAAGCAAATATTGTATTGCTGCAACCCATGGAAACTACAAGCCAATCAGCCATAAGCAACATTTACTCATTTACTCACATACTATGACTACATGATGGCATTATTTCTGGAGTTGCTGATCTTGTCATTACATGAAAATCCGAGTGGCAGGCCTTGTCAATTAGCGCTTTTATAAGCCCAAAAACACTTATTTCAGGTTTCAACAAAATTCACTCTTTAAGTTTCCTGAAAAAAATATCAAGTGCTCAGGTTTCAAGGTGCAGCTTCTCCAATTTATCTGACTTCCAACCAGAGGTGAAGATGGACATGGGGTTAGCGAGACATTGATGTGAAAAATGTCCCCGCAAACACACATGCTCCTCACACTCCCTCAGATGAGGAATGACAGACGGTCTGAGTGAGATCGAGAGTGAGTTGGAGACAGAGATAGAGATTCAGAGGTCGTTAAGGGGGCTGTGTTTTTGGAAAGCACGTGATTGTGGTAGAAGTAATGTTTTTATTATATTTTTGGCTCTCCTCTTTAGACTGACGCATCAGTTGAACTCTGAAATTATATGTCAGCCACGATTCACCCAACTATAACAAACTATTACAGACAAAAGCTTTTCAAAAAGGTCTGATTCAGTTTCATTTATGGCATTGATGTAAAGAAAACTAAAGTGTTAGTAAATGAGGCCCATTATGTGTGTATATTGTAGAATGCAAGCATTCTAAACTGGCCACAGTTTAAAAGGTACAAATAGCTAATTCACTTTCCTTTGATAATAACTATTTAATATATCAACCATCCATCCATTTTCTTCGGCTTAATCCGGGGTCGGGTCACAGAGGCAGCAGACTGACCTAGACTTCCGTCTCACCCGCAACATTTTCCAGCTCATTCTGGGGGATCCCAATGTGTTCCCAGGCCAGCTGGGAGATATTATCCCTCCAGCGTGTCCTGGGTCTTCCCCGCTGACTGCTCCCATATGGACATGCCTGGAAAACCTCTAAAGGGAGGTGTCCAGGAGGCATCCGAATCAGACGCCAGAACCACCTCAGCTGACTCCTTCCGATGATAAGGAGTAGCGGCTCGACTCCAAGACCCCGAGATATTTCAACTTGCTTGGAGCGGGCACTCTTTTAATCCACCGGTTTCCGGCAGAGCACCATGACCTCAGATTTGAAGGTGCTGACTCTCATCCCGGCCGCTTCACACTTGGCTGCACGGTCCGAGGATGCCAACAGGACCACATCATCTGCAACAGCAGAGAGGCGATCCCGAGACCTCCAAACCTGACCTGCTCCACCCCCTGGCTGCACCTAAATATCCTGTCCATGAAAGTCACAAACATGACCGGGGATAAAGAGCAGCACTGGGCGGAACGTGTCTGACTTAATGCAGAGAATGCGAACACAGCTCTTACTGCGGGCGTACAGAGACCTTATAGGCCCCATACTCCCGCTGCACCCCCCACTTAAAACCCAGAGGGACCCGGTCAAAAGCCTTCTCCAAGTCTACAAAGCACATGTAGCACTTGTTGGGGAACTCCCAGGACCCCTCGAGTAGTCTTGCGAGGGTAAAGAGCTGGTCCACAGTTCCACGACCAGGACGGAATGCGCACTGCTCGTCTTGAATCTGAAGTTCAACCAACGGTCGGAGCCTTCTTTCCAGCACCCTGGCATAAGCTTTCCCCTAGAGGCTGAGTAGTGTGATACCACAATAGTTCTAGCACACTCTCCGGTCCCCCTTTTTGAAAATGGGAACCACCACCCAGTCAACCCAGTCCATGTGCACTGTTCCCGACCCCTATGCGACATTGAAAAGGCCCGTCGGCCAAGACAATCCGACAATGTCCACCGCCTTCAGCATCACAGGGCGGATTTCATCCACCCTCGGCGCCTTGCCACCAAGGAGCTTTTTTGACAACCTAAGCGGCCTCTGCCAAGGATATTGTTGCTAATTTAAATCGGAAACAAAAATAATCTGAACTACCACATTTTGATCGACAGCTAAAAATGTAGGGAAGTTCAATGTCAAGCTATGTTGGAGACCATTGCATTTATTTATCATATGCTCTTAATAATCTGTAAATACTTAAACATTTTACCTGAGGCTGCACTAGATATTACAAACCACCAGGTCTGTGAAGCTGTGTTGAAGAAAGAAAAGGAGGAGAGAGAAGGCGAATGAGAGTTAGACAGTCGGTTGGGAGAGGACGCATGAGTGTTCAGCGCAAGCCGGCAAAGCACCCTGCACAGAGCCCACCCCCAGGCTTTCTCTGTCATTAGACTCATATAAACAGAGAGGATACATTAGCATATGCTCTTAAGTGTGTAATTAGGCTTTCCCCAAGCAGGCTTTAAACTACTGTACAGATATATGTACACCCACACACTAGACTCGAATGCCACCCTGTGCATTGCAGTCTTTTATCTTTCTGTATAAATTGTATTTTTTTCGACTCCACTGAAATGAAAGTTTTCTCATTCAATTAGGTTTGCGATTAAAGGTGAGCATTTACCATTGCCCCGTAGTGCTTAAAGGTTGGCCGTACGCGCTTGTTGCCGGGTCAAGACGGTGTAATTGAACCCAGGCCATGCAGGTGGAGGTCTCCCGAACACTATCGGGGTATAATGGGCCACAGCAGGTAATGCAGCTCGGCCAGGCCTGGAGCTCACGTTGCAGAGCAGAGATGAATGTCATGCAACTTTAGCTTTTGTATATCACAGAGTAATCTGTGCCAGTCCTGCATCCTGTTCTTCTAACTCCTTGTGTGTCTCGAAGGGTTCTTCTTTCTATTTAACCCTCCTGTTACCTTAGGGTCAGTTTGACCCCATTCAATGTTCAACCCTCCTGTTACCTTTATATTTACTGACATATTTTACCCTTGGGGTCAATTTGACCCCAGCAATTAAAACCTCCAGAAAATTATTAGAATTAATATTGTTTTCCAAGTTTAAGTGTGAGGTACTTTATGTTTGTTTGTTGACTACCTAAATAGCCCTTTAAATATATAAAAAAGTTGATATTCCTTGACACAGTGAAAAACAGCCTGGGGTCAAATTGACCCGAAAGAACACCGACATTAAACATTGAATGGGCTCAAATTGACCCTAAGGTAACAGGAGGGTTAAGTAAACAGTTTCTGCAGGAACTCAAAAGACGAGGTCTCCTCATTTCGGTAAATCTTTGTCCGGGAAAAGGTTGTACGGCTCCACTTTCAGAGACGAGAGCCCACCTTTTCTCTTTGTCTCTCCACCTATATTTTCCTCCAGCTCTTTTTTGTTCCACTGCACCCCACGATGTGGAGTTTCAACTGTGCTGACTAGATTAAAGGCCAAAGACGGGCTGGATAATAACATTTGGGCTACATTCTGGGGGGCAATACCTGCCATGGCACCATGCATTTTACTGACCTGCACTATTCACTCAGTCTCTGTGCTAATATTAGAAATGTCCCCGCTGGGTCTATGTGCCAATCAGTTATCCGTTCTCTTTTATGCTTTCTACCTTACTTTCTTTTCAATGCCAGCCCCAAGGATTTCGGAGAGGAGTGTTGGTGTGCTTTATTAATAACTATTCCTCTCTTAACCGCTCCCTGTGGTCTTTTCAGCTCATTTCACACACTATACACAAATGCATCCAGCATAAGTGCACGTACACGTCGACGCACGTTTAAGTACGCACACAAATTGTTATAGCTCAGATTCCACATCGCCGTTGTCACGACCCGGCTCAGACGCCATGACAAATGAGAGGGAGATGCAGCGATTAAAGCAAAACATAGGGGAATTTATTACGTAACTAAAGGTGGGTTGCAATACGCCGACAAACACAGAACAATCGGGAACGGGTACAAGTGATAAGTTGCTGTTGCCTGGCTGGCCACACAAACAATGCCCAGCAGTGGAGAGAGAGAGGGCTGTCTCAAAGGCGTAGCCTTTATCCTTGGAGAGCACCAGGCCCAGGTGCTTCCAGGTGCAGCCCTCTTGGGTGCAGGAGACAGACAGACCAGTAAACAGTCACACCATCTCCACTCGGCAAACTACTGCAAGTCTGAGGAGATGCTAATAGCTCTGACTCAACTGGCTTGCACATTCTGCAGAGGAGGGCGGGGGGATCTAACATATCTAAATGCACTGCAACTTAATTGACATTGGTCAATATATCTGATGGAGCTCCATCATGAGGATTAGGGACAAGGGAGGGTCTGCTCCCCGAGTGAAGATGGAGCTGTGGATAGCATTGATCCGTGAAAGCTAATCCCCGTAGCCCCGGCCACTTCTCTCCGTCTCCATTTTCCCGATGTTAATTTCTTCCCTCCAGCTGTTTACATCCACGCCCTTCTCATCCCTCTCATGCATTTCCTAGAGTAAACACTTTTCTCCCTGCCAATGTTCCTCTTCTCTTCTGCCTCTGTTCTCTCTTCTCTTCGTGCTTGAGCCTTCTCAATCCCCCTCCCTCTGTTTTCTTTCTATTGTCTATTGTTGTATATCTGTATCTTTCTCTCTCCTTTTCTCACCCAACTCTCACCCCCCCCCCCCCCCCGCCCTTTTAGCCTGTCTGCCAACTATGTAGGCTACCTCCGTGGAGACCGGGCTGGTGCAGCGTTTTTCCATTTGCACTCACCTCACCTCTCCCTCTTTTCTTTTCAGTGCATTTTCACCTCCGATCCCTTCTTTCTTCCCCACACACACACACACCACCACCCCCTCCCTCGACTTCCTCCCTCTCTCTTCAGCCTCCCCCTTTCACTGGCTGGCTATGCCTTAACACTGTGCAGCATGGCTGTCTTTAGAGCTTTTGCAACAGGACAGATCTCTCCAACAGATGCTGTGGATCAGGTGGAGGGAGGCTCCCTGCACAGCCCATTGCATCACGTATCCACATGCACAGTCACAGATGTGCCCTGACTGCCGAGTAGGATCTTGGTCTCGCCCTCTCTGACTGCTTCTGTTTTACACACACACATTTGCACTCTCTCACGGATGTACATTGGAGCACAAATTCGTTCCATCTCCTCCCTATAGGTGGGTCCAGATCGCTTGTCCGCGCCTTTCTATCGATTGGGGAACAGCCTTCTCGAAGCCCTTGCTGTCTCCATATGAGGTAAACCTGCACCTTTTTATAGTCTCACAGCAAAATCACAGCCATCACTCACATATCAGTGGAGGCTCATGGATTGCACACACACACACACAGACCTTCCTGCCAGAACACCGACCCCCTGCCAGATGGCCTAATGAATCCTTCATCAAAGCACATGAGCTAAAAGAACTACTCCACTGTCAGAGGGAAGGGTTGTGTATTTGTATCGGACTGATCAAGGCCTGCTTGTGCTGGGGATAAGGACTGGTGCCTACCCTCTTTCTTTCTCTCCCTGCTATAAAATTCAACACGTGCACAGAAAACAGCAGAAAACAGCATCAGCAGAAGACTAGCCCCCCCTTCTGGCCACAGGACCATACAGCCCCCCTCCCCTCCTGCAGCTGTCTTGTTTTTCTGAAGAGCGAGAGATAGATTGGGTAGCAACCCATAATAAAGATCCATTTCAAAACAAGCGTTTGTTTGTGTGCCGCTGCAGCTGGTGTAGACACTGTGATGCGCCATTATGTGACTTGACTGGTTAGCGTTTGATGTCAACGATTAATTCATTCAATGATTTTCCTCCAAAGATTACTGATTTAAAACCTGGTGAAATGGCTCTGAGCGGAATTGCTGCCTTGGATATTGGAGTGTGATTTCAAATGGCTGCTGTTTCCCTCCGACTACACACCGGTGTGCACCGCTTGTGCTGCTCATACATTTCAGAATGAGGCCATTAAGAATAATGATAGCGTTCACCTAAAGAGAACAAGTGATGATCATTGTGTTTTGTTTCTGACTGAGGTCTGTCCTGGTTCATGTGAAGTCTGAAATCACCCCGCTGTAATGGGGAAAAGCAGCCATCTGTTTTCTGAAGCCTTTTTCTTTCTTCAAGCTCACTTTGTTCTACCCGCGAGCTATTTTGGGAACAATGTCTGTGCATTTAAATAATTTGTGACTGCACTTGAGTCTAAATGTGTGGTTGCGATGAGTATTAATTCACCAACATCTCATACCTCTGAGTGTTATATGTCTCAGTGCACTGTGCTTCTGACGACGGCATTTACCATGAAGACGAGGAGGAACGAGATGCGAGGGTGGAGTGAGGGGGATGGGGGATGGGGGGGCAGCAGCTTTTATTTTCAGTGCGTCTCATGTTATATTTATAGTCAATAAGACACACTTGGCTCTCCTGTCAGAGCAGGGATTAGCAAGAAGCTAGTTCCAAAGAGAGAGGCACGAGAGCAGAGGGTAAAAGCGAAAGAAAGGGGTGCCGGCTGGAATGGGGGCAGAGGAGAGAAGAAAATTAGGATAACTAGCAGAAAAATGTTTGCGGACAGGAAAAAAGATTTATCCCAGCATACAGATTGTTTGTTGAATTTTGAAGAAAACCCGATGGAATTTGAGCAACATATAGTTTTTTGAATAGCTAGATATTAAGGAAGAACTTTGTTATTATTGTTTTTTTTACAGTACATTTAGCCTTTTAAATAAACGTCTCAACATAGAATGAAGCAGAGTAATCAAGTTATATTCATATAGCACCTTCCATAGACACCTGTCATAAAGTGCTTCACTGTCAGAGAACAAAAGTGTTAATTTAAATAAATAAAACAAAGATTTAAATATACAGTAAGAAGTTCAAACATAAAAATAGTACCCAAAAGCGTCTCTGAACAAGTAGTTTATTTAGCTGCTTGTAGAGTACATAGAACATTAAAATATGGCTGCACCAGGTCCATGATATACTGTGGAGCCAGGCCATGTAGGGCTATATAAGTAAGCACCAACATTTGAAATTGAATACTAAAGAAGCCAATGCAGAGAGGTTGAATTGGTGTAATATCTGACCATCTATTAACAGAATTGTGTTAGGAGCTAAGCGGCAGCATTTAGTACTTATTTTTTATTTTTAATGGTGTAGGCAGGTAAATAGTAGTGAGTAATGAGATAAAAGTATGTATTAGCATTCAAAAAAATTGGGACTCAACCAATCTTAGTTTGCCTATGTTTTTTAGTCAAAAGAAACATGATAGGAGTCAGTGTCCTAATGTGAGCATCAAAAGTCATGGATTAGTCAGAAATTACATGAAGATTACACGGATTAGTCCAAGTAGCACTAATCAGAACTGTAGATGTATCTGCATTTAACTGCAGATAAACTTAAAAAATGGTTTTAGACTCAGCAGGTTTAGATGAACATTACAGCTGGATGTCAGCAGCCTACAATAAGGGGAGATGATGCAAACAACAACTGATTATCTGCCCTAGTGGCAGCATGCATATGGAAAATGGAAGTGGTCCCATGCTCGATCCCTGGGGAACACCAAATGGAAAAGCAGCCGTGTCCAGCACAAATTCACCTACAGACACCGAAGAAGCCCTATCTGAGAAAGAATAAGAGAAATACTCAAATGCCGTCCCATAAATACTCAAGATTTAGCCGTATTTTATGTCGCTCAAGTTAGGTCTTGGCATCGAACTAGTCTGAAAGATGTATGAGGACTTGCAAGAATTAATAAATGAGCAATCAAACAGTTTCATTCAGCACGTTTTGTTTATTAATCTGTTCAGACATTCGGCTGCTCATTCTCTTATTCAGAATCAATATTCACAGGCACTTGTCTTCCATATGGAGCAGTCTGCACTTATGTCACTGCACTGTCATGCCTGTGCTGTTGCTCTCCTCCAACAGCTGTTGTGTCATGCAGTGCAGCTGCATAGGGATAACATGACAACGCTGCCTCTTATCCAACCTTAATATTATGACACCTGTCTTGTCTTTTGTGACTTCCCATCACTGTTTGTTTCCTGCAGCTGCTTTGCACACAAACTGCAAATATAGTCCGAGATAACAAGGGGGGAAGAAAACTTCAGAATCGTGTATGACCATACAAGTGGGCTGGTATTTCACTTTTAGGTTGTCACGTTTCTTTTTTGTTTTTACCTTATTTGTGATTATCTGTCTCACTATCCCTCAGGCAGCTGTAGCTCTTCAGGACGTTGGCTGGAAGGAAGTCTACCCCATGGACTTCTACTCCAATCAGAGCCTCGGGCCGTGGGCGCCCAACCACCCTGACAACCAGCCTGTGCGGCTCACGCAAAGACAGACTCGGGTAAGCAAGGGGCGGGAGAGACGAGAACGAGTGACAGGAAATAGAGGAGAGAGGGGAGGGAGAAGAAACGCTTTTAAAGAGTGAAACTACTTTAACCAGTGTGTCATCACACTGACACCCAGTGGCATAAGGACAGCAAAACATGTATCTGGGTGTCACCCTCAAAGGGCGTGGTTGTGACCTTGATTTGCTTCACGAATGTTCACATTTTTTCAGAAATGTATAAAAGACAGATAGATATGCAGTTAAGTGCTGCAGTGTGAATACACCGTACAGTGTTGATACTATTCCTCTGCCTACAGAAGCAATGCCCGGAGCCAGCTCTTCCTCCCAAGCAGTGTGTACAGAGCCAGAGCGCCCCCTGTGGCTGTCAAGGGGAATGATGCATCGTTTCCGGCTCGGTGTTTGAGTCGCCTCGTGCCTGCCAGTGCCTCTGCTAATGGCTGGAGGGAGGTCAGGCCAGAAGAGGAGAGTGGGTATTTGTCCAGACAGTCTATCAGTGAGCTAAAGCCAGAGCTGCCACTCCTCACATGGATTAACAGCCATAAATAATCCCTCATTTTACAGAACAGCAGATCAAACCAAATGAGTTTCTCTGATTCACATTTTCTGTGTTTGTTGAGAGCTCAAAATGCAAGCAACTGAGAGAATAGCGTGTGTGTGTTTGCGATCATGCATGTTCATGTGAGTCACATTCCCATGAAGGAGCTGCTCTCTGCTGGCTGCTAGGAAAGAGATTATTCCTGCACGGCAACGTGAGGGTATTTCTGTCACGCTTTTGTGATCGGAAGAGCATGTGAGGGGACCTTGAGTATGTTAAATGGAATGACAGTGTTAATCTAGTCAAACGCAGTCTCCTTGGATAAAGTACCGTATGTCTCCCCTCATGCTATGACTTTCCTCAAGAGTATTCGACGAAAATTTCTCCGTTTTGCTTTTCTAGTCAAACTCCGAAACAATAAATCCGAAACGGAACCTTACTTCTTGTGTGAGTGTTTTCGATGAAGTCAGCGCCATGCTGAACAAGGTTTGTTCTTAAGCCCTGTGTTTTAAAAACAGCATTAGTTCCTCGATGAGTGCAGTGCTACTGTAGTCACGACTCTTCTCCATTCTCATTATTTATTGATGAAGGAGGCTGTCAATGAATAAGTAGTTAACCTTCTCTTATGGCTGCCGCAGCAGAAGGAGATTGACAGCAGCGCACTGTGGCTTCATGTGATCCCGAGAACTTGCAAATTCCACCCAGATTGCAGCACATTGTCTCAGGTGGGATAATCGTCTGAGTTTTGTTATTCGCCAACAACAACTCGGCTTCTCTAGTCAGACCTTCCTTCTACTTTCCACCGGTGTATCTCCTTGGCAACAGAGGCCATTATGATGCAGCCCGCCACGCCAGATGCCTTTCTCATGATGTGTCTCACGTGTCCCACTAGTGGCTGTAATTTTGAAGATCTCAGTACTTGTGTGTGTGTGTGTGTGTGTGTGTGTGTGTGTGTGGTGTCAAGAATAAATTATTGGGCAGCAGAGCTCACTCGCAGCTGATGTTTGATTTATTTTGTGGTGCACTCAATCAGGGGGAAAGAAAGATAAAGTTTAATACATCCTCTCTTCTTCCCATCTATATGGGCAGTTTTTAATCTCGAAACCAAAGGATTTGTTTTGCTTGAGATATTAATTACTTGCTAATTTGCACACAAGAAAAAAAGGATGTGTTTAAAAACCAAATGACCGAGCTGGCAAGACATTTTGTGCGAAAGGTGTAGAATTTACACTATTTTAGAGATGGAAATAATGGGGATTTAAATATTGTAATTAAAGTCAAATAGGGCCATTGCATTGCTGACACTTTTGGATAATAGAAGTGTAGACATTTCAATGTATGCATAACACTGTTGAATTGTTTTGTATATTATGAGTATGTCTAAAATGTGTGACATTAAAAGTTGTTTAAAAGATTATTTGTTTCAGTATTCATAATCACTTGTAAATTAACGATCAGATGATATTAATTTGTTGTGTGTGTACATTTGTTTAATTCCTCCTCGCTCATTCTTATTACTTTTCTATAGATTCATGATGACAAATTTCAATATCAATTCATGTTTACTCTACTTTTACTTTACTTTCACAGAAAGTTACTGTCACATGTTGACTGTATCATTTAGTCGCGGCTGTATATAGTTATTGTCTCGTACTGCATTGAACTTTAATTTTGACAGTAAAATACCCATCAGATTATCAAAGCAGTATGCTTTTGTAGATTTACAGTATAGTAATCCCATAATGCTTCACAAACTTTAAACTGACATGTTTTGTGTAATTAGCCCCGGCATTGATATCATTAATTCTATGTACAGTATTGGGAACTATTCCAACAAAAGTAATAAAGGAATGATCCTGTAATTTATTGGGAAATATTACAGTTAAATATAAAAATGTTGGAAATATTGTACAATATATGGCTGAGTATGCCAATGAGACATGTCTCTGTACACAAATGTCCTGTTGGTTTGTTTATTTGTCGTTGCATTATTAATGCAGTATGTGACCCAGCCTTTGCTCTTGTTTTAATAACAGTTTATTTGAATACAACTAATGAACATGGTTCAGTCCGAATTGCGCCGACTTTCTGCACAATGTGGAGAAATAGAAATTTGAGAAAACACAAAATGTTGAAGTTCCACCAATTCTCCTAAACTCAATACAAGTGCATTTCTGAGCAGTCGAGTGGCTCGACTTCACAGCTCTGTACCAGCCGCCGACAGACAGCTGTGTGAGGAGTAAACCCCAATCAGGCTTGTCTCTAGCAGGCCGCTAGATGACCACTAGATGGCACTGCTGGCATACCTTATGTGCCGTCTTCTATTCAAGTCACACACTTCTTCAGTGTGGAAAGGCTCTGCTGGGCATGGCAGCATTAGAGTGAGTGTGCTTGGAAAGGCACAAGAACCCAACGTACCTTTGTGACGGGTGTATGCCATTCTTTCCGGATGCTCTTTCATCCTCTTTGGCTTCCCATCTCTTCCCTTCTCCCAGGCAGCACCCTGCCTGCTCTGAATGTGTTGGCCATCACACTTCCTCTTCCATCAGCCCCCACTTTCTTGTTCAAGGGCCACAGCTCACCGTTGCGAATGTGACACGGGTTTGAGCCCGTCCTCTACACAGCAGGTGCTCAGGTGATTCCGATATATATATATACCCTGACGGCGGTCAGCCGGTTGCCATTGGTTGCTATTTGTTTGTGTAGCGGCAGGAAGCTGTGATATGACTCAAAAGCCATCAGCTAATGCACCCTTAACAACCACACATCGAAGATTGAGATGTTAATTGAAATAATATAGTTCAGTAAATATAAACTGTTTGCCTGGCTCTATGGTTTTGTCTGCTACATGTGAACCGGTAAAATACTGTAGGCATCCAAGAAGTTTTTAGTTGTTTAATTTATTTAATCAGGGAAAGGCTGAGTCATAGCAGTCTTTCACTGACCCAGTCGGTTCCTTTCTGAATGTCAGGCAACTTTACATCCACCCACTCGCTAAGAAAATGCATTATCCTCAACCTTTTTATGATAATTTAGCATTTAATTGCTTTCTATGTGTCTCAATATTACTGGACTTTTCTGACAAAATGAGAAATCTGGCATGGGTGGGAAAGAGACAGAAGTTGTTAATGTATTTTATGACTCCCGGCACTACAACAATAAATAAACAAGAAAGAAAATGAGTTTTTTCTTGCACATTTATATAACAATACATGATGATGTGAGAGAGGTTGCTTGAAGGTTGATTAAGTGTGGAGTAAAGGAAGAAAAAGTGGTGTAAAGAGATGACTAATTATGCGTGGGAGGTCATTCTGTCTCTGCTCGTCCAGCACATGGCTGTGACAAAGTCACCTTCCTCAACCCACTCTTTCCTGCCGTGGATTGCCTGCGTTTTCCTGCCACGCTGTGATCTTCCGTTTCTATGTACTAATGTCGTCCCTTCCTGCTCCGTCTGATGGGAAAGAGCCACATATTGTCCGTTGGTGCGTTACTTGAAGGTTGTTGTGCTGTGAGGTCTTAAACTTCAGAGACATTTGTCAGTCTGAAAACCAACGTTTTTGAATAACATTTTCTTTTTCTAAATTCTAGGGATTATTCTTTTTGACTTATTGACATATTATTTAGCTGTTGAGTTATACAAAATACCCATAATCAGTGTGCTCTATCCCTGCTTAACTCTGTGGGCATAGTCTGTTCACCATGTCGGCACATTCCACTACCCTTGCGTTCTATTCCCTAAATGATATCTAAACCCAAGTCAATATTAGTTCCTAAATACTGTTCGGACATTATTGAACATCCTGAAGCTTCTTGAGAACAACAAACTACATCCTGCTAATATAACAGTATCATATGACCCGTTCCTGAATATGCATGCTATCCCTTTCTAAATGATGAGATTGAAATAGCGTTGATGCATCTAATGGGGGCAGCAGCCCCTGACTCATTGTTAAAAAGCTGGAATAAGTATGCAGCTGTTGGACAATATGCCATATGGTTGTGAATATTAATATAAATGTGCTATTAACAGGATTATTCATTCAACTATCTGTAGTGTGTCATTTACAAGTGATGTACTAATCTGTTAGTAATAATTAGGATATAGTTGGTTAGTCAAATATAAATAATACATATTGTGGAATTTATAGTTCATTATGAAGTCATCATTAGCTCATTGTTTACTAAAGACACATTAAAAGCCTTACTAGAGATGTTTAAGTGACAGTGCTGCAACATGTTTCGCAAGCTCGATAAAAACCCTTTTCTGACACTATTGGTTTGTCCCAGTGATACTGAACATGATAGTTAATGTTAGTCTTGCCTTCTCTTTATTATCAGATAGAAGAGAGGAGATCAACTTTAACTGTAAGTAATTTCCTATTCGCTCCCTCTGATCCTGATGAGTGGAATCTCTTGTGCTCCTGGATAAGGTCAGTCTGGAAATGCTCTGACAGAAAGGTTATGCACCTCTGAGAGCAACACGTTTAAACACTGACGTTTGAAATGTGTATAAATGTGATCAGAATCTTTTTATCGTCAATTAGCATTTAGTCCATCTAGTTGTGTGTTGTCAAAGATGGCTGATAAAGTAAGACACAGTTATGAAAACTTGACCAAATAGATCGTGGAAATTAAAGTCAAGTTGATTATTGAACCAGTCTTTGTCTCATAGACGATGTGTGCTGCTGCAAAGGAGTTCAGCATGTACAGTGCGGAGAAATGGACACGTCTACTTTAACCTCAGGTTTGATATGTTTCTGATGATCAATTCTTAAACCAGCGCATCCATATTGGCCAGACTGCTGAAATGTCTGCCGAACTCAAAGGCTCTGCTGTGTGGTTGACCATCAGCTTTCACTCCATTGTTAAAAAGCAGTTTAAATCATATACCTACAAAAATACAAAGTCTCATATTTGAAGGATGAATCAATTTATTGATAGGAAATCAGACATTACATGGGTCTTATTCAAACATGCGTATCCGTGAAAGGGGAAATTAGTTTGGGAATCATTCAAAGCAACAACTTCCGTGAGAAATTCACCACGAAATAAAATTGACCTTTGATAAGGAGTGAATATCGGCATGAACAGCAGTTTCAAGAGGATCCCTGAGATCTTTTCCTGCCAAGAGCGGATTAGTGTTCAGTTGGACTATACAGGCGGCCTCTCTGACTCTGGTGCTCTGGGAAAACTTTAAAACTCAAGATTTTCACCTGTCATATATATATATATATATATATAATGTACATTATGTAATTGTATTTCCTTCCACCGTAATGCAGGTGGTTTGCTGATCAATTGAATTACGTAAGTGATAGACTTTAAATCCGTCCGAGTCAATACAATCCGTTGTGTGATTCAAACATGACTCTTTATTTGGTCACTTTCCCTCTCTAGCTAATTCTCGTGTGTCTTTTTTCAGCAGCTCGTTGTTTTGCACCACTGTGGTTCAGATGTGTTTTGCCCCCTAGCGACCATGGCTGTAGACTGTTACCAGTGGTGGTGTTGCTACAGTAACAATCTAATGCCACGGTCACCATGGAGACAGCGGAAGAAATATGATTGGCTGTGGTAACCGCTGACGTCCTCGGTGGTTTGATGATGTTGGTGATGCAGCCGTCAGTAGTGCTGGGCTCCAAAAGGAAACGTCACACAGTACAGCAGCAGCTTTCCACTCGTCTTCACTCCTTCAGTCACAAAGGTGCATTTTAGCACACAGAGCAGAGGTTTGCCAGACGTCAGTAGCCATGACTGTAGACTGTTACTCTTTGGAGGAGTTCTTAGCAGTAAGCGGTCTAGAGCCAAGGTATTGATGCACTGACTGATAAAACAGAGCAACAGCATGGAATTAAATGCGACTAAGAAAGCATACAAGGTGGGAGCAACATGCAGAGGGAAAGGTGGGCCGTGCAGAATGAGAGAGACACCACGATGCTGCCCTTCATTATACAAATACATGGCATCGATAACGACAATTCATAGCGAAATAAGAGGTCAGGCGCAAAGGGAAATTAGCTCTTTGCGTGTTCTTTATAATCACATGGCATATCTCTGAGGTGCACTACACAGCCATCAGCCAAATCAGAGTATCCACTATGACACCAAGTCTTTCCTGTGTGGCCAGCCTGATGGTTACATGGCCCATTTGTTATGTTTTTAGTCTTGATTTCCATGCCCGATTATCTATGAGTCATCCACCGGATATGGAACACACGGTGGATTGGTGGCTGATGCAAGCTCAGCTGAGTAACTCTGACGTCGTCTGGAAGTGTGAGGGCTCACACGCTGATGTGTGTATGCTGGCTGTTTCGATGAAGCTGTGCACAGTGTTGACTGTGGGGATTTGTGTGTTTTCATGTGAACTATTTTTTCTCCTCAAGAAATCTAGATCGGCAAGGAAGAAAGGGGAAGGAGCACTGCGAGTGGGCAAGTGCAACAAATTGCCAGACAATTTCCACCAGAGGTTACCACAGACGTGTCATACAGGACTGTCTCAGAAAATTAGAATATTGTGATGAAGTTCTTTATTTTCTGTAATGCAATTTAAAAAACAAAAATGTCATGCATTCTGGATTCATTACAAATCAACTGAAATATTGCAAGCCTTTTATTCTTTTAATATTGCTGATTATGGCTTACAGCTTAAGAAAACTCAAATATCCTATCTCTAAATATTAGAATATCATGAAAAAGTATACTAGTAGGGTATTAAACAAATCACTTGAATTGTCTCATTAACTCGAAACACCTGCAAGGGTTTCCTGAGCCTTGACAAACACTCAGCTGTTATAAATCTTTTTTACTTGGTCTGAGGAAATATTAAAATTTTATGAGATAGGATTTTAGAGTTTTCTTAAGCTGTAAGCCATAATCAGCAATATTAAAAGAATAAAAGGCTTGCAATATTTCAGTTGATTTGTAATGAATCCAGAATGCATGACATTTTTGTTTTTTTAATTGCATTACAGAAAATAAAGAACTTTATCACAATATTCTAATTTTCTGAGACAGTCCTGTATGTGTGTCTGTGTCACTACCATTTGTACTAACAAAGTTTAACTCTGAACTATATTTGAAAGTCTGACCTTTTGTTAGTCTTACCAATCGAAAGTGGACCAATTTGCTGGACTGTCGCTCTCCTTGGTCCGGAAGATCTTCTGCCCACCGACAGACAGTCCTGCTGCGTGACCCATACATGTCTCTAGATGCGCCTCTCTATTTGTAAGAGGCATGCTCGGTATACTGGACACTTTACACTAGTCAAATTGAACTGATAAAGAACCCTGGTAACACAATCTATAACATGTAATATGGCAACATATCGAATGGTTCACTGACTGTACGGACACAAGTCAGCTCAGTGGAATAGGTGTTGCTTGTATATTTTAAAGTGCTGCTTCTTAGTGTATTACAATGTTGTTTAAATGCAGCCCCCATGTGGGTCGAGCCACAGATCACGTTCAGCACCGTGGACAGCGGCACGTGGCTTTCGGAGTCGCTGGTTATTCCAGCTCTTTAAAAGATCTTTAAAAGTGTAGAGCAGATCTTTGTGTATGCCCCGTGTGGCGGGCTGAAGACAGCTGGTGAGGTTATTGAACCATGCGCATTGTAATTCTGGTCATAACTCCCTCCAGGAGTTACACTGGGCTTCCCACCCCCTCACCTGACTCGTCTTCTCCGCCGACGATAGAGACGCATCGCAGTGCAGGTTGAAGAGGAGACTCGCGCTGAGGGTGAAAACAACAACTGCCGAACAGGAAGAGATCATCTACACGCCAAAGCTAGGAATAAAAAGTAACTTTATTTAAAGTAGGTCTTTCCATCGAGGGGGCATACATCGTAACCCTAACGGATACCTTACGGTTGATGTTGTGTGTTTTAGGTCGAACTCTTACAAGCACTCGTGGCTGTGTTGGGTATTAATGAGTCATAACAGCAACTCGATTTGACACGTCCCACAACGACTAAGACCCTTAAGAAAAAAGAAAAAGAAGAAAGAAATCAACCGCATGTCGTGACTTTCTGCGCCATGAAGCTGGTTGACGTGCAGTTCGCGCAGCCTCCACCCCACAAGCCATATGCCATATCCTTTCTACAGTTGTCACTGCCCATGTGCGCCAAAGTGACTCACACTGCAGTAACTTCCAGCCGCCGTAATCTACCGTACATTCACGACATGGCACGCAGAGGAAAATTAGCTCACGGGGGGGAAAAAAGAGTGAGTTTACACCGCTTAAAAGGGGTAATTATTGTAATGTGTTGCCACGCGTGGGGTCAAGACTGCTAATAATCCAAATGTGTGTACGACAAACAAATTGGAACAATGAAAAGGAAAAATTACCTCTTGGTCTTCTTCCGCCCAGCTGAGATTTCTTCAGTTTACGACGTGATTAAAACTACAAAGAAAGCACATATTTACCATTTCCTACTTCGTTACGTGACAACTTACCGGCGGCAAATTTGTTCATAAAGCAAATTCTTATCCGACCTAACCTCATGGTCAGCACTGGTGCGTAATGTTCGCCAAAATATATATATAGTTCAAATTGTGATGTATTATTCAATCTCGCGTCTTGCTCCTGCAGCTCAGCCTTTGCCATGAGATTCAGCGGACTGTCCCGGCGATCTGCTCTTATAGACATCCCGTAGTACTAGTAATGGAGATGGGAGGGGACACTCATTCATTCAGAAGCATCACCTTCATAGACGATGTACGTGGACTCCTACGTCATCGAGGAAATGTAGTCAACAGGAGGATGCTCGGAGTTCCGGGAGGGGAGGGGGAGGTGTGTGTGTGTGTGTGTGTGTATGTATGTGTGTGTCTTTGATTTCTAATGCTAACTCGTAGTCCTGCTTGCCGCCAGAGAGAGACATCTCACAGGAGGAAGCAGAACAAGTGAACTGAAATATGAGTCACCTCGGCCATGTTGTTGTTTGGCTTGTTAAAATATTTGTCTACTTGACTTGTGTGGATAAGTTTGTGTGTTTTGTGCGAATTAAATGATCAGTAATGATCTTCCTTCCCTGAACCTGATGTGCTCTCTTCTAACTACAGGGCCAAAAGACACGTTTGTCATTCCTGGATCATCTCTGAAAGGCACCATGGAGCTGTGGGACTCCACTCTATCTGCTCCATCTTGCCCTTTAAAGGGGTGGTACGCCAATTTAGTATTGTACTCATAGCAAGTTGAGATGTTAGTGAGAAACTGATTTAAAGAATAAGGATAAAAAACAAAGCAACCTGAAAAATAAATATCTGATGATTCCATCATCAAAGTTACATTTTCTGAATTTAGAAAGCTGTTTAGAAACTGTTAACCAGGCCAGTTGGTGCATCATGAACCGCAAACTGATATATTAATGTGCATAATCGGTACACGGGCCCTGTGCATTTTGTATGTGAGAAGCAGTGCAGAACAATAACTGAATAAAATGTGTAATGATTTGTGCCTTTAGGCAGACCGTTGATCATTTCAACTTCAGTCAAAATCAGTTGGCGACATTTTGGTAATAAGTTTAGGTGATACAAGCTGGGGAAAAGAAGCTCCGCCAAAGCAAGTTGAGCAATCAGAACAATGGAAACTTTGAACATCTAGTTCCCTGATAATTTAACAAATGTCTTATGCTCATGAAAGCTATAAACTCTAGAACAAGTTGAGTTAGTGGCCTTTGAGTGTTTGGTCAACTTCTGTTTCTCAGATCGGGAAGGAGCCTACACTTTGAAACGTGGATTAGAGGTCCTACAAGGGCTTCAAATAATGAAGAAGAATAGTAATATAAGCAAGATACATTTAGTAAAACAAGTAAACTAAAATGGCAGAGTGGGTTCCCTCCAGGTTCTCCGGCTTCCTCCCACAGTCCAAAGACATGCAGCGCAGGTAAATTGGACTGTCAACTGGGATTGGCTGACATTGGGTGGGCTACAATAGGATAAGCGGTTTGGAGATAATGTTATTGAAGTCAACCAAAATAAAAGATGTATTACATAAAACATAAGAATAAAAACATGTAAAGTGTGAAAGAGGTATTATTAACACCAGTGTTTATTAGAAAACAAGTAAAGTCAGATGATTTTAGTCAAATAAGTCAACTGAAATAGAGAAGTAATATTGCACATGATTGGACGCTTTAGAACAAGCAATTCAATTCAATTCAGTTTATTTGTATAGCCCAATTTCACAAATTACTAATTTGTCTCAGAGTGCTTTACAATCTGTACATAGACATCCCTGCCCCCAAACCTCGCATCGGACCAGGAAAAACTCCCAAATAACCCTTCAGGGGGAAAAAAAGGGAAGAAACCTTCAGGAGAGCAACAGAGGAGGATCCCTCTCCAGGATGGACAGATGCAATAGATGTAATGTGTACAGAAGGACAGATTTAGAGTTTAAATACATTCAATGAATATGACAGAGTGTATGAATAGTTCATAGTAGGCATATTCCACGATGGAGACCTCCACGATCCATCAGGCAGATGGCGGTGGGGAGGAGGAGTGGGCGGAGTCTCAACAGTGGGCGGAGTCTCAACAGGACAGTGGCGCAGTCAGGAGCAGGAATTCCACGACCCAGACGATCCATCAGGCAGATAGGATCTATGCCGTCTCATAGGGTCCGATGACCCCATGAGACGTGAAGTCAAAAGGACTCCGGGGAGAAAGCAGAGTTAGTAACATGTGATTGAGAGATGAAAATTCATCCTTAAGGAGAGAAAAAAGAGGAGATAGGTACTCAGTGCATCCTAAACGTCCCCCGGCAGCTATAAGCCTATAGCAGCATATCAAGGGGCTGGACCAGGTGAACCTGATTCAGCCCTAACTATAAACTCTGTCAAAGAGGAAAGTCTTCAGTCTACTCTTAAACGAGGTGACTGTGTCTGCCTCCCGGACTGAAATTGGAAGCTGGTTCCATAGAAGAGGAGCTTGATAACTAAAGGCTCTGGCTCCCATTCTACTTTTTAAGACTCTTGGAACTACAAGTAGTCCCGCATTTAGTGAGCGTAGCTCTCTAGTGGGGCAATATGGTACTACAAGCTCCTTAAGATATGATGGTGCATCACCAATCAAGGCTTTGTAGGTTAAGAGAAGAATTTTAAAAGTGATTCTTGATTTTACTGGGAGCCAGTGCAGAGCAGCTAGTGCAGGAGTGATGTGATCTCTTTTCTTAGTTTTAGTGAGAACACGAGCTGCAGCATTCTGGATCAACTGGAGGGACCTAAGAGACTTATTAGAGCAGCCTGATAATAAGGAGTTGCAGTAATCCAGTCTCGAAGTAACGAACGCGTGAACCAATTTTTCTGCATCTTTTTGAGACAAGATGTGCCTGATTTTTGAAATATTACATAGATGAAAGAATGCAGTCCTTGAGATTTGCTTTACGTGGGAGTTAAAGGACAAGTCCCGATCAAAGATAACGCCAAGATTCTTTACAGTGGTGTTGGATGCTAGGGCAATGCCGTCTACAGAAACCACATCACCAGATAATTGATCTCTGAGGTGCTCAGGGCCGATTAAAATTACTTTGGTTTTGTCTGAGTTTAACATCAAGAAGTTGCAGGTCATCCATGTTTTTATGTCTTTAAGACATGCTTGAATTTTACCGAGTTGGTTGCTCTCCTCTGGTTTTATCGATAGATATAGTTGAGTATCATCTGCATAACAATGAAAGTTTATGGAATGTTTCCTGATAATATTGCCCAAAGGAAGCATGTATAAGGTAAATAAAATTGGTCCAAGCACAGAACCTTGTGGAACTCCGTGATTAACGTTGGTGGTTATCGAGGCGTCATCGTTTACAAATACAAATTGTGATCGATCTGATAAATAGGATTTAAAGGCAAAACGTCTTTAAGCAGCCTCGTCGGGATGGGGTCCAAGAGACAGGTAGACGTGTTAGAAGTAGAAACCGTTGAAGATAATTGGTCACGGTTGATGGGAGAAAAGCCCTCCAAATATACACCAGGGCATAGAGCGGTTTCCAAGGCCATTCCACTTGAGGACAGATTGGCACTGGTTAAGGGCAAGAGATTATTAATCTTGTCCCTAATAGTTAAAATCTTTTCATGAAGTCATTACCACTAAGGTCTATAGGAATACTCGGCTCCACAGAGCTGTGACTCTCTGTCAGCCTGGCTACAGTGCTGAAGAGAAACCTGGGGTTGTTCTTATTTTTCTCTATTACTGATGAGTAATAGGCTGCTCTGGCATTACGGAGGGCCTTCTTATAAGTTTTAAGACTATCTCGCCAAACTAAGCGGGATTCTTCCAGATTAGTTGAACGCCATATGCTTTCAAGCTTTCGTGACGTTTGCTTTAGTTTGCGAGTCTGAGGGTTATACCAGGGAGCAAACCTCCTCTTCCTCACTGTCTTCTTCTTCAGAGGGGCTATCGAGTCCAGTGTCATTCTCAGAGAGCCTGTGGCACTGTCAACAAGATGATCAATCTGGGACGGACTAAAGTTAGACCAGGAGTCCTCTGTTATATTGAGAAGTGGTATCGAATCAAATGCAGAAGGAATCGCTTCTTTAAATTTAGCTACAGCACTGTCAGTTAGACATCTGGTGTAGAAACTTTTGACTAACGGAGTACACTCCGGTAGTATACATTCAAAAGTTATGAGGTTGTGGTCTGACAGAAGAGGATTCTGTGGGAAGACCTTCAAATGCTCAATGTCAACGCCATAAGTAAGAACAAGATCAAGCGTGTGGCCAAAGCTGTGAGTGGGTTTCTGTACTCTCTGGCAGAAGCCAATCGAGTCCAACAATGAGATGAATGCAGCACTAAGGCAATCATTATCAACATCCACATGGATATTAAAATCTCCTACAATAATAACTTTATCAGTTTTAAGAACCAAACTTGATATAAATTCTGAGAATTCAGATATAAACTCTGAATATGGACCTGGTGACCGGTACAGAATCACAAATAGAATTGGCTGTAGTGTTTTCCAAGTTGGATGTGAAAGACTAAGAACAAGGCTTTCAAATGAGGTGTAGTGTAATTTAGGTTTAGGATTAATTAATAGGCTCGAGTCAAAGATGGCTGCTACTCCACCTCCTCGGCCGGTGCCTCGAGGAATGTGAGTATTAATATGACTTGGAGGAGTCGATTCATTTAGGCAGACATATTCTTCATGGCTCAGCCAGGTTTCAGTTAGGCAACATAAATCAATGTGATTATCTGATATTAAATCATTTAGTAACACAGCTTTAGATGACAGAGATCTAATATTTAGGAGACCACATTTAATAGTCCTGTTTTGTTGCACTGCTGAAATAATGGTGTTAACTTGAATAAGGTTATTGTGTACGACTCCTCTTCTGCTTTCTTTTGAAAGAATTAATTTAAGTTTAAGTGGCCGTGGGACAGACACAGTCTCTATGGAGCTCTGGGAGGGACTGGGTGAGAGGGGGCGGATGCCCCGGGGGAGGGATGTGCTATGGGGGACACTGGGTGACAGGGATGACAGGGGCGTGGGGCTACTCTGTTTCTGCTTTATGACATTAACCCTGCGTTGTCACAGATATGGCTGTCCGTTGATCAACTTGGTTATGTTTGCAGAAACGAGACGCACACATGTGGAGATTGTTGAGCCAATTTCAGTAAGACCTTTCTAAACTCTTTTTTAAATCGTCTCACATGCCCTCATTTTTGCTTGTCCCAGTAAACTCTGACAGCTTAATAATGTCTTCTTAACTTCATCTCTATACATGTGTTTAACAACTCCCATTGTCTGCCTTTGGAAAGGTCTGTAGTCTCTTCATGGCCTAATGTTGGCGTCTCTCTTTTTTGGATATTGACGAAATTCTTTGTTTGGGGAAACTCGTGATTAAGTCATAATCTAGAACTCACTAGTAGCACTGAGTTCAATAGTTTATGCAGTAAAGGAACAATATGACCCGCATAACAGATTACTGTGCCTCAAGCATCAGCTTCACACACAGTTACAGAGTCTGCTGCCAGAAGAAGGCCATTTGGACTTATGACTCAGCCAATAGAAACGCATGAACCAAAAACCATAACAGCCACCACTTGTGGCACTCTATCCACCTGCACATCTCTCTGTGGTGTGTCACTGTTCAAGTCATTTATATCAGTGGTTATATGGACTGGGTACTTTTACCTATTCAGGCCCCGCAATCATTAAAAACAAAAGAATAATTCATGTTTGTTCATTAATATATATTTGAAAATATTCTCTGGAATTAGCAGTTGTGTTATTTCTGATCACATATAATAATAATGATGAACATTATGTCTTTATAGGACGGTTAAACATTAACTGAACTTAGTGAAACTTCTTTTACTGTACATTTTTGTAGGATGTAAGAACCCATCATACAAAAACATGATATTTAAAAAAGGTGTAAAGAGTATATTATTATATAATGATCTACGTGAATGCGTTCTAAACGTGTTTGCAATACCTTCCCTATGTCCTTGTATTCAGCTTCTCTGCGTCTCTCCTTCTCATAGGTGCTGTTGCTCGATTGGCTGCTGATGCCCGAGTTTCCGTGCGTGCGTAAACAAGCGAGGACGCAGTTAGCGGAAGAGGGAGGGAGGGATATGATTCACTTGGACTAAGCAAGAGAGTGATACAGAGGAGAAGCATATCTATAGAAAAAGAGGTACACAAGATGGGCTGATGAGCAAACACTTCATACGCATTGTAATGAAGAGGAGCATCACATGAGGGGCTTTCAGAAGCGTGAGCGCCGCGGAGCATGTCGGAGTGGAATTCTCACAAGAACTAAAATAAATGCCCCGTCGGATATCAAAACACATTTGGCGGGACTTGATGACAGAGAGAGTCATTTTTATTCTTAAATGCTGATGAATGAAAGAAAAAAAAGTGTCTCCAGCAGAAAGGGCACTTTTCTCATTCAGGGCAAAAGGGCTGGTGCTTGAGCACCACTAGGGGTCTATCTGTGCACGTGCCTGCCGCCACTGATATTTATGTTACTGTTACGGCGTCCCTGAACGCACCACTGTTATCACTCTGTGAGGTGACCGGAGCCTTCAGCTGTTTCACAGCTCGGTGGCTCTCGCGAGGAAACCTGTTGTCTCTCGAGTCTTTGAGCTCAGAGACATTAAACATCTATTATCCATACACTTATTATTCTGCAAAGAGGAAGTGGACTCAGTTTATCAAATATTTTATCTTTAATCTTTGAGTCAAATCTATATAATTATTAATTCTCAGGCAAGTTTGTTGATGAATAATTTCTGATGAATTTGGCCAGACCAGATCAGGGTTCACTGAAGCCAAGATGTGGGTCAGGAGAATATTGATTCCTTTGGAAATCTGAGTGAATTTGAACTAATACTGATACAACTTTATGGCTCACACATATCTTCTCTAATTCTCTTTTGCACCGGTTGCATGTTATCATTTTAAAAATATATTTAGTTTAAAACTCTTTCTTGCCAAATATTTGAACTTGTTATGTCTCGTTTTTCACAGGTTGCACATATTGTTATTATCTTAAAAATATATCCAGTGCCAAAATGTTAATTGCAGCCACAATAAGCTATTTGCCAAATATTAGTGCTTTTTTTGTACAACTCTATTTGCATTATTCTAACAAAGTTATTGCACTTTTTTTATTTGTTTTTGTCTGATGGAGTAACCTGGTTTAATTAAAAGTGATTGCAATTTTCTTTATTCTATTATTTTTTTAAAGTACACATGGAGGAGTCATAAAAGGTTGTTATTTCAATAAAAATTCAGTGTTGACTGTTTAGTTACAATTTTGTTGGGACGGTGGGAACATCTTTCTCCCCCGGAAGTGGAGCGCGATAGAAAAAGTTTGAGAACCACTGAATTAACATTCTCCATCAACATTGTATAGTATTTGCAGTCGTTGTGGTGCTCTATTGTATTATATTATGAACTGAGTTATAGATAATTAATACAGATTTTTATAATGACATTGACCAAGAAACTTCTTCATGTTTTGCTTAATATAAAATGTGCCCAGTCCGAACAAAAATTGTGGTATCCCTGTAACTGTGTAACATTGAAGTACCAGCACTTTACCAACGTGATTACTTATTAGATGCATGTTGGTGGATTCTCCCAGTAATGATCCAGTGATGTTAATGATCTCGATTTCCGTTTTCTACAAGCGATTTCTTCACCATCTCCCTCCAGACGGTTGTTATATCCCGAGGCCCTGAAAGTTATGAAGAAGGGAGACGTGACGATGTGATAAGTTATACAAACTAATGAACCAAACATTAATATGTCATACAGAATCCACGGTAGCGTTGGTCCGTACGCTTACACACTGCACAAATAACCAGCCATCAATGCTCTCACAGGGGTGTCATGAATTAAGTATGAAAAAGTAGTACGGCACTGGGAGAAGAAATGACTTATGCGTATGCTTCTAATGCTCGTTTTGCCCTAAGGCTTTATTTCACAAGTCCTCACTTTAGATTCCCTTATTTCTTACAATGTACAGTATGATCTCTTAACTACATATATAAATATATATATATAAAAAATTGGAATGGAATATACGATTATACATATATATATAATATACAGTATCATCTCAAGCTGATTATATATACACATTATATATAATGTGTATATATAATGTATAATACATATATATATATCATATGTATCTTGGCTTTTTTGTGTTGTTTTTTTATCTGCTGTCCAATGCAGCAGTTGCATGTGTCAGAGGATAAAAAGAAGAGACAGATAGTGACAGCTAAAGTAGGGAGGCGCTGTGGGGATGCCACTTTGATGTCAAGGGGATGTCTCTGTTCCCATCCTCTGATCCCTTGTGTCATCTTTATTCTGAAAGTGTAAGTGATTCTCCCCCTCCACTACTACAGTCTTTTGATGCTCTTGCAATCCTCCACACTCCCTCGCTATCTATTTCTCTTCATCTCCGCCCATCCGGCGCATATCTGTTCATTTCTTTGCGTGACCGGTTACATCGTTGTCCAGATAGAAAGAAAGGGTGAGGAAGACCCCATGGTGCTCAGAATTCACCTGCTGAGTGCAGCTCCTGCCCTACTCCCCCCCTCCCCCCTTTCTCGCACACACCACGAATCAGTATTCTGCTTTACCACTCTTCCTCTTCATGCTCGTTTTCCCTTCTCTTTTATTTTCTTCCACTTCCCTTCCTACTCAGTCCTTATTTTCTCATCTCTGTAGCCTCAGCTGCATAGTTTTACACGCATTGAGGTGCAACATTGACAATGATTCAGTCTGGTTTTCAATCTGCAGCTTGTTAGAACCGAAGGCCTGAAGCCATGTCAAGAGTGGTGCTACAATACGATGTCAAAAAAAAGGGAGTTGCTCAATGCAACAATAAAGCAAAGGGATGAAGATATCCTCCCCACTATGTTCTGTTCCACATACTCATTCCTCTGAATTATATACATTGCCTATGTATATATAGTACTCATGCATATTTATTTGGGGACTCGTGGTCAAATCATCCCATTCAATAACATTGACGTAAAACCCCTATCTTCATTTTAACATTACCAGTGCTCATGAATCTTTCATCACACCGACAACTCCTCTCCTCCTCCTTCTGATCTACACTCCCCACACACACTTCCCCACTCCCCTGCCCTGCCTTGTAGAAAACCAGTGTAAGTGGGTGAGAATCAATCTAACAGGATCACCCGAAGGCAGTTTGATTCCATCAGACGTGACTGTTCATTCACCGATACAGGTGTGGGTTCTTTCGGAGAGAGAGAGGGGGGGGGGGGGGGGGTCTTTGTAGCCCATCCAAATGTGTCGTCCTACCAGCAGCCAGTCCATGGTAATGCCTGATGTCCACTCTTTTTCTTTCAAGTCAGCTGTAGCATGTAAACTTGCTCTCCTGCCTTGCATGTTGTTTGGATGAGTGACAAACAACATGTACACCGTAGGTTATAGAGATGTGATGGGAAGTGAGAGGCGTATAGCATCAGGGAGAGACAGCACTCGTCGATGTGAAAATATTCTCCAAGGGAAGGAAAGGACAGGGCAGAGAAAGAGAGGTGAGAAAATGTGGAGAGGTAGCGGATGAGCTCAGAATGAAATCCAGAAAGCCGGTATCAATGAAATGCTGCCATGACAATGTCCAGGCATCCAAATTCTCTTCAGCAACTTGTCTTGAAAACAACAGATATTATCTCTTATCTCTTATCTGGATGTATTTTTCTTGTGAAACTTTCTCACAGTCCCCAGACTCTTTCTGTTCCTCTTCTGCATGGCTCTCCCTTTGAGATGTTGCCTTGAATCTGCATATTCAGGCGCCCCCTGCTGGTTCCAAACACATACTGCATGACACAACTGGTATGAACGATATTGTATTCGTCATTGTGTCTGGCAGGAATACATAACACATGTATCAGGCAGCAATACAGAATATAATAGAATATAACTTAACATGTCGGTTATCTTTACCGATAGTTTGATTAAGTCACATGGAGCACCTCAACTATTCCACTCTGGCCTCCACACCCCAGTCTGCCTCTCCATATCCATCCTTCCCAGAGCTGTCCACACACGGCATATGACTCATCCAGATGACTCAGCCACCCCCCCACCCACACCCCCACCCCTCACACGCACAGACATCTTTCTATTATTCCCCCAAGCTAACCTTGACAGAGGAGCACAGGAAGGTGTCGGTGTTGGAGGCGACAAATGCAACGATTTCACCAACTTCTTTTTAATGTTCACATTTTTTTTCAATTCAGGTACTTTTGAACTGTGTGTATTAAGAAGTGAAACATATTTATAATGCAGTGAATGTTACCCTCACATTTGATTTGTTGCCATTTAATTTCTCTGTAGACAAAAGACGTCTGTTTTCTGTGGGATGTTTTTCAAACTGTTGGGATACTACATTTCAATAAATGTTGTATATTCTTGTCATAATGACAAATTAAATTGGGCTAACCCCACATACAACTGAATATATGAAGAAAGAATCATTGATGGAACCTCTCTTTCTATATGTTAAGATATAAGCCACCAACAGGTGTCAGTGTTGGTCTGACAACGTTTTACTGAGAGCTCCAGTACATTATCAAATGCTCGATGGTGTGCCTGGAAGGTGTTATCAAATGTTATACATCCCTTTAAAAAAAGAAAATGGGCTCACCGGAAACACATAGACCTTTTTCAAATAGTTATCCAGCTTCTCCTCCCTCTCCTCAAGAGACCCAGTCTTGATTCTTCTCCATGACTTTGAAAGCTTCAGTCCTCTGTTATTGATAAATGTTCTCGCCCCGTAAAACGACCCTGTGTCTCCCGTTCTTTGCCACGGCCTGAGAGCCATGGTCGTGACACCTCTTAGAAATACATCTTTAATAAGTGGATAATGGATGGATGAAGGCTCCATTGAGAACAAAACCATGTCGTTTGGATGCATCTTGCAAGACCTCTGGGCTCCAGGCGCCTGCAGTGGAAAACATGTCACTGTCATGTTGAAGTGTATGTAAAGCACGCTGCAGGTGTATGTTGCTACAGCATGTCATCGTCTCAGTTGTTAGCCTATAGGTCATATTTGGAAGTACCATACACTAATTATTTTTGTGTGTGTGAATAGCTTAAATTTGCTTGTTAAAGTTGTTGAAAGACAGTGTGTGTAATTTCACATTCTTGCAGTGACTGTGTGGGTTGAGACGGTTGTTGCGGCTCCTAACTATAATGAGAAGAGCAGATATGGCTGTGATATGAAATGATTGCCTACAATCTAAAACACCACTGGTTGACTGCAGCACAGGTCACCACAGTCTCTGCATGTAATCTATATCTGCTCAACCTCACACAGAATGTGCCAACACCTACTCAAAACCCACTGAATGCCTTCCATTTCCAATCATCAATGCCCTCATTATCTTCACGGCACTGTCAAGTAATTACCGCTTTGTATGAGTACCGTATGTTGCAGAGAACGCAGAACATGTACATACATTAAGTATATGACCCTTCATAGATTTATTGACTAGTTTATGCCAGTAGGAAGCAATATTTGGCTGCGGGATTCGCACATGTTGAGGGGGGCAAGATTTTTCTCAATACAAACTCTTTTCAACCAGAGTAGAGTCCTGGAGCTCAAAGGTTAGGGAGCGAAAGAAGGTCAAAAAAGCAAGACAAATATCAATTAAGCAGGCATCATACTGTATTTGGCGTCCTTATACATGTGCACGATGTTTACATTTCTGTATACATCATGCACATTGTGCTATTACTGGTTGTCATCAACTCCACAAAATAACTTTAACTTGCTCTCTAATAGGCTGATGCTGTCAACTGAAAGTTGCCATTGCCTGATAGCAATCTCTGCCTTGTGCGCAAACAGACACAGAAGCTACTCAACAATTCATTATTTGAAGATTTATCTTTAGCTTCTTTCGAATGCTGCATTGACATATAATAAATATAATAATAATAATAATAATAATAATCATTTATTTCATATAGCGCTTCTCAAGGCATGCCGACATCCCGAAGTCGCTTTACAGAGTCCAGTAGTCACACACACACAGTCATCCCGGTGGTGGTAAGCTACATCAGTAGCCACAGCTGCCCTGGGGCAGACTGACGGAAGCGTGGCAGCCAATCAGCGCCTACGGCCCCTCCGACCACCACCAACACTCATTCACATCCATACGAACCGGGGTGAGGCTGCGGTGCATGTCTTTATGATGGTGGGGGAAACCGGAGTACCCGGAGGAAACCCACGCAGACACGAGGAGAACATGCAAACTCCACACAGAAAGGACCTGGAACGGGACGATCGGGATTCGAACCCAGGACCTTCTTGCTGTGAGGCGACAGCGCTAACCACTGCGCCACCGTGCTGCCATATATAACATGATCGTGATCATGTTGTTGTTATTTTGGGCTTTTCTAAAAGTCAAGTCGGATTTCACAGCCTGGGAAGTAAACAAATGTACATGCAAGGGTTGACTCATAAGTTATACCCCAAATAAAAAATAAAAAAGGTAGAACACCACAAACAAAATGAGTGGTTGCTAAACATACAGGTAATCTGTATGTAACACAGTAAAATATCAGAGATACAACTGAAAGCTGTAGAATAAGCCAGTTAGTGAATATTGAGTTTAAAGCACTTTATCACGAACATTGACCGAATCCAGTACTTCAAGGGCCCGAGATTCATTATTACTCATTAATTAAACAAACAAGAGCAATTTCTTCCGATTTTATGGAAAGTCTGGTGAGTCAACCCTTCTGCCCCAGTCTGAAATGTGCACACACATATATGTATAGAAGTATATGTGTGTATGTGTTATGCTACACGGTGCACGCTCCCCGTGGTCTGGCTGCAGCCTCTGCGTGGCCAGAGTCACGTCCTCCAGTGCAATGCTTGTGGGAATGTGGTGAGTTTGGTTGAGACCAGCTCATAAAACATTGCACCCTGGCACTGTGCTGCTTCCCCTGCAGACGGGGAAGCAGCAACCGATGGGGAAGCCCCACAGGAGGCGAGCGTCAGGAGCTTCTCTCTATTGCTGCTTTTTTTTAGTCCCACACATGCCTCTGCTCAGCTGACCCGGGGGTCAGGACCTTTAGCTTTCGGCTGCGGCGGTGCCTCTGTGACCAGTTTCACTTCACCTCGATAGAGAAGAGTGAAGTTTCTTATGAAAGATGCTTTTGCTCACTTGAATTGATCAAATCATTGTTGCATGTTGCAACATGATAGATTAGTGCAGTATGACGGCCGCAGCCAGTGTCCCAAAGCAGCTTCTGAATGAGTGGAAAAGATATGAAAGCAGACAACACAAATTTAAGATATGGTGACCAAGTGAGAACAAAATATATAGATGCAAAACCTAAAAACATTTTAGGAACAAAATAGAAACGAAACATCTTACAGGCAAGATCTGTTGTCAAAGGGAACTTGACTTGACTGAAAGAGGTTTAGGATCATATTTGACCTTTTGTTCCAGCAGAGGTAGCAGAAGTGACTTTGTGGTTTGCTGTTGTGTGTTGCGACGCACAAGTGAGGGTGGAAGTATGTCTGCCCTGTCAGTGCACTCTGTGGGTCCCACACTTTCACACGCACACACACACTTTCACACACATAGTCACACAGACACATACATACACACACATACACACACAGTATGGGCCATGCAGTAATCAAAAGCAAAAGTAAATCAGTTGTTGTTGGATGTTTTATTCATCATTACAGTCCATGGAAGGCTCTCACTCTGTGTGTGTGTGTGTGTGTGTGTGTGTGTGTGTGTGTGTGTGTGTGTGTGTGTGTGTGTGTGTGTGTGTGTGTGTGTGTGTGTGTGTGTGTGTGTGTGTGTGTGTGTGTGTGTGTGTGTGTGTGTGTGTGTGTGTGTGTGGCAGAAACTTAAGCCACCATTGGCTCCACAGGGCTCCATCAATTCCCAGATGTCCCAAAACCAGCCATCGTCCTGGCCTCAGTTGCGGTCTCCACCTCTGTGCCTCTGCTATGCCCTCAAACCCATGGACGGCCTTCTTCCTGCCATACATGTCACAATCTTCTCTCACAAGATAAATTAACTTAGTCATGAGCCAATAGATATAATCTAAAACCAGCAGCAGCATCTTCTCGTACCTTCTATCTCTCTGTGATGCGTTCTTTTTCTCTCCACAGGATGTAGTTAGGACTTTTCAATCTGTGTAAACATGCCTCTCTCTTTTGGGTTTGCATATCCGTTTTTGAAAATGATGATCTTAGGAGAACTTTGTTGTGTAAGGAACGATGAATTGCATTGCTCGAAGCAAATTTAAATCTCTAAAAAGATGAAATTATCATAGTTTGAGGAATACAAATGTCTTGGGTCATGTGGCAAATATTGTGCTCAATGTTTACAAGTCTTGTTTGGCACAGAAGTGTATCATGCACATATTATCACTGCTCTACCTCGAGGCAAACAGACATAGTTCATATACAGCAGAAAATCCTGATATGCATGTACATTTCCTTCACCGCGGTAGCGTGTATAGTGTTGGTATTATTGGCATTCATGGACCAAAATATAAATGACACTACGCCTACAGTTAGGCCTCTTCTTTTCTTCTACTACAAGTGCAAGACACTCACGTGTGAAAAAAGTATGTTGCTTTATTGCTTTATATAAGCCCATCTCAGGTGTTGCATGGATATATATTGTTCGCCAATCAAACATGTTCGGATGAACTTTTTTCATCTCCAAAGGGAAAAATGGTTTGTCACCAAAAACAAGGACATACACAACACATCAACAAAGACATATAGACACAACATACATAGCACACCATCTACACACAACAGCTTACACCAGGGAGGGTCTACGAAGGCACGTGCACAGTTCCACTGCAACAATGTCAGGAGGAGAGAGCACAAGGTCAGAGGCCAAATCATGAATGAATGCTTGATGGTCTGAGGAAACTTAAAGAGCTATTTGTACCACAATACATGTCTATCTAATGAAATGTAAACACAATAAGCAATGGTGGAGTACTCTTGGTGGAAGAAATCCTTAATGTCTCATGTACAATTAGAATGACCATAGTATAGAAATACAAGTAAAACACATTCATTCAAAATAAAAAAATGTCAGTATTCTGTAAATATACTTGAAGTGTTCAAAACGTTGTCATTGTTCTAAATGTCCCCACATGTTACACTATTATAAATCAATGGATTATTATTATTGATGGATACACATCTATGTGTGGCTGATGAACTACTTTATGCTCATGGGTGGTTCCATCTATAAAAATGCATGACATTTTATTTGTTGATTTAAATGTACGTATATCTGTATTTGTATGTTAAATCTGAACTTGCAAATTAACTGACAACTAAGACTGTCAAAACTGAGAACAGTTTAATAATAGAAACAAGTCAGTCTTTATCAACATTTGTCAGAAAGTTCTTAAAAATATATCTGAGGTTAGATAATTATTTAGTGTAAGACACGATAAGAGTCAAAAACTGTTCAAGCAAGCTAATGCATCTCCTGAAATAAATGCATCCCTATTCGGCGCTGAAACTGAATTTCAAAGAACATCTACAAACGTGCAAATTGAATCCTCATTGAATCATTGGTGCACAAACAATTGTAACTGTATAAATAGACATTACTGTTTAGAATAAATACAGACGCTCTAAAGTAGGTCTGGCACTTCTTCTTTTTTGCGTCATAAAGTGAGCAAAAGTGCTCCGTTATCTCTGGGTGTCTCTGAGAAAAGGAAAGCAGTGCTGCTTTCTGGCATCTCTATCTGCTTCTGAGTTCTCTTATCTTTGGTGGCATTTGGTGACCTGCTTCTGGAGTTTTATTTTATTCTGAACTGTGCTCACACTTTGTGGTAGTATGTAACACACATGTGCACACTGACACAAAATGCATGACATCTTATTTGTTGATTTAAATGCTTTGTATGTAAAAACCTGAACTTGCAAATTAACTGCCAACTAAAACTGTCAAAACTGTACTTGCATTACTTGAGAACTGAGAAAAGTTTAATTACAGACACAAGAGAGTTTTTATCAACATTTGTCAGAAAGTTCTTAAAAATATATCGGAGGTTATGTAATTTAGTGTCAGACACGATAAGAGTCATAAAAAGTGTTCAAGCAAGCTAATGCTCTCCATCTACACTTTCATTGCATTTGTATCCGTGTATCCCACCAACAAAAAGTACACTATGCTCTAAGAAGTCATTCAAGCACCATGCTTCTGGTAAAACGCATACTTTTCATTCATCCTTCCAGAAACAGTGATTGAATCTTGAATGGATGTGATTCTGATCTTCTGTCAGAGTCTGGGGCGAGATCAGACGGTTGAGAAGGTGTGTGTGTGTGCCAAGCCAGCTGTTGTTGGCCATGAAAGGTTCTTGGCTAACCAGAGTGGCTAGCCTTTCAAGCAGAACTTATCTTCTCTGCAGATCTGATGCTGGAAGTCCCTGGCTCACAGCGCTGAACTCCAAAACCATACAGCCATCTTTCACCTGTACACATGTATCACACAGACGCACGGACGGCTGGTCCCTCGAAGGGTAAGAAGAGGGAAATTGTGCAGGTATTCTAAAGAATGTGAGAATACAAGTTTGTAAATCATTATTTATTTATTCATATTGTTCTTGGTTTTAAAGCTCACACATATAAATGTATTGTTTGTGTAACGGTCCAGTTTAACTGTGATGCATAAACCAATAACCGTTTCCATTGGTTTTTAACATCCTCAGGAGTAAAAAAATCAATCTTTGATGTGTGGTCTATTTTCATCCCATTGATAATAATAAAATTAATAATAATAATAACTTTATTTAAATAGCACCTTTAAAAGCACAGTTTACAAAGTGCTCTACAGAGAATCAAGGCAAAACAAATAGAATGGTAAGATACAAATATAAAATAAAAAACAGACAAACTAAATTAGGGAAAACAAAGAACTGCATAAAAGGACGACATCACTTAAAGTCTGTTCTAAAAAAAAAAGGGGGTTTATGAAGTGATTTAAATGAAGTTACTGATAGCCTTAACGGCTTGGGAGCGGAAACACACAGATCAACACTTCTTGACACATACCACGTGTCACCTGGTGGGAAATGTCAGAGAAAGTTGAAAACCACATTAGAAGAAGTGATGTATTATTGGAAACGTCTGAGGTCGACTCTTGTAAAGAGTCGGGTGGGCGTAAACACTTGTTGTGCCAGTTTAACTGAAATTGTGAAACGAATTAGTCATATTTTAATTGGAAATTACACTCTGATGAAGTAAAGGGAAAAAGAGACTCATTTGTTGTGAAATGGATGAACCCCTAAAAATAGCAAAAGTTGCAATTATTTAGTATGTAGCGGATGTTGAGAGGCGAGAACAACACAAAACATATCCTTGGTGAGCTGTTCCACAGGAAGTTGACGAGCACCAGCATGACTCACTACATTAGAGAGAGGTAGAGAGAGGTAGCGAGAGGTAGACACATGGGTACCAGTGGGCAGGGAGAAGAGAAAGCCGTACCTCGGCAGCTGTTGCCATGTTACCGCCATTCATCAGCACTGACAAACACACACAAGAGAGTTGCCCTTACAAAGACAAGGCCAGCGTGCTTCTTACCATTGTTGATGTCATGTTGTTGTTGTTGTTGTGGTGCTGCATCAGACTCTGTTTTGTACATGTTTGCAGGGTTATTTATTTATTTTATCTTTTTTCATTTGCTCGATGTTTACACTTTTGTAATGGGGCCATTATTGTAAAACGAGATTTAGGCTTGCATAACATAAGGTTGGGGATTATGAGTTAGTGTTGGAGTTAACCCTTTAGTGGTGAGTTAAAGTAAGGCTTCTCTTACGTCTGAGGGCAGCGCTTAGCCTTACAGAGGGATCACCAGCTGACTGTGGCATAAACAACGTTGCCATTTGGGCTAACACTAAAGTGCCAGACCTGCTTGAAGGTGTCTGTATACACACCCACAAGAGAGTGTGTATAATCTATGGAAACACTCTTATGGTATGTTGATACTGAAGGTGATATATAGCCGGCTCAACAGAGACTACTGCATAAACTATTGTTTTAATCCGGCACGCTAAGGGTCACTGCCTTGTTAATGTCTGTCTATATGACTCTGCATATTAAAGACAGCCATTAGCGTTTGACTAATGGCCGGCCCTCGGTGCCCGAGGCTTCGCTTAAACAGACTCCCGTCTCCTGAAGCAGCTTTGGCTCAGCAGCGTGTGACACATGAAGGTGCAGCTACCGCTGACGGCCGCCCTGCTTGTAGTTCAGTCCACTGAGAGATTGTCAGGTTAACAGGAGGATATTTTGACACATGGCATTGTATTAAGTAGTGTGCTTACCTTCTTCAAGAAAGACTGCAATTACAGGGTAACCCTCTCCTGTTGCACACAAACAAGGGTGTTCTGTCAGTAGTATTTCATTTGAAACTCACAATCAGAATACCACATTGTCCATCCATGGTGATTAAATATGCATTTCCTAAGAAATGTTAGCCAGCGTAAAGCTCATAGTTGTACTTTCACCACAACATTTTTTAAAGTATTTTTCAAACCTGCATTTGACAAGTATCAGTGCTGCTACTTGAGTTGTATTTGTGGTAGTCTTTCCATTTCTACAAATGCAGTGTTGTGTATGAGTGACTACCGGTTATATACCAGCATAACTTTCACCAGAATAATCTTCCCGCACGCACAACACACAAGAAAAATATTCCCATGTGTCATTCTCAGGCTCTTGTTTTACCTAATTGAAGCTTTCAACTAAATGTTTGTCTCTTTTTTGTTTTTGTGGCATTGAAAGGTTTTTAAAAATAGTGTGGGCCAGCTGTCTCGTCACCAATCTGATCTCTGCAAGATTTTGATATCAGAGATTAGGAGTCCTTCCTGTGTGCGCTACTTCTGCTTACAGCAACTCACGAGAGGCCCTCTCATCGCGCCGTCAAGGTCAAGCTGCGTACTCGAGTTCAAGTGTTACACATGTAGTTAACGAATGCGGTCAGCAGAGGGCAGACTCCTCCTTTGACAGAGAGAAACACTCTTGTTGGCTGGCCAGCTGCATTAACGGTGACACTGATTGACACGTTGACTCTTTGACATTCAGTCGTGTTCTTTTCTCACTTTCTCCCTCTGTCTTCTTGTCTTTGTGTCAGCCTGTCTGCCGGCCTAACTGTCTCTCTTTCTCTCTTCCTCTCTCTCGGTGGTACGTGTGTGTGCGTGTGCGGGTGTGTGCGTGTGTGTGCTGTGTGTGTGCGCTGTGTCTGGCCTCAGTGACAGTGTCTGGGAATTAACCAATCACAAGACGACGACTTGGTCCAAAGAGGGCTCGGAGGCCATGAGAACGAGTCGCCTACCCCTCCAACGCCTGCAACCTCTCCCTCCTCAACCAGCGCTGCTCTCACCCCTGCGACACACACACACACACACACACACACACTTAGCCTGTCACATGCGCTGAACACAAACACAAGCACATACACACATGTACATGAATCAAACTGGTAGAAAAAAACTTATAATCTTACAGATAAGCACCATGGTTGTATTGAGAAATACTGATGAATACATAACTACCATGCAAATAAGCCACGACAATACTTCTGCTCATTTCCCAAGGTCAAGTTCCCCATCTCAGTTTAACTCACCGCACACACACATGTTCTCATGTGCTTGCCCCCCCCCCCCCCCCCCCCTAGCACTGTGAGCAAGTATTAGCACATTCACCAGTTTTGCATCCCAAACTGATTTGGACATATTTGGACTCTTTTGCTGAATGATAAGCGGCATGCACACACTGGCGAAGTAGCCCGACACACTTCTGTTGGTCTCTTTGTGTCCGTGTGTGTGTGTGTGTGTGTGTGTGTGTGCCTCCCTTGGTGCCCTGCTGGCCCTCACACCATGTAATGATGTAATGAGTAGCAGGTACAGTTTTACTGCCGCATGCTATTGTTGCTACCTGGTTGTAACCTCTTATTCTATAATTAAGTTACATGGATTAAAAATAAGAGTGTTTTTTCTCTGCGTGTACGTGTGTATGTGTGCCCTGAACTGTATATGAACCGTGACCTCGGTGCACTGGTGTTTCAAGAGGGCTGCCACACCAGGCAGAAGTGAAACCTGTGGGTGTGAGGCTTTGTGTGTATTTCTAAACATGTGCCGATACGTGTGTGTGTTTTTTCATACCACCATTTGTACAGACGGCACTGCGTTGCACCTCTGACGCCTCGTCTCTTTTTGTTCTCCAATTCTCTCTAATGTTCGCTCTCTGTGGCGGGCACGTTCACTTCAGTGTGGTCACAAATACGTACACTTGTGTGGTCTTACTGGGGCTGAAAGTCGCATGCGCACACTTTCACATACACACAGTGGCAGGTCGGCACGTACGCGACCTGATTTGCGCACGTAGGCCGACTGTCCTTTGCCCCTTTTGAGTCGCTGCAGCCACCGCTGCATGATGGGGAGGCACGAGCGTTCACTCTCACCTGCTCATTTACTGTCAGTCCCGTGATAATGGCAGCGAGTTCAACTCTATGCCTAACATTACATCACATTACATTACATGTCATTTAGCAGACGCTTTTATCCAAAGCGACTTACAATAAGTGCATTCAACCTTGAGTACAAACTAAGAACAACAAGAATAAAGAAAGTAACATTTCCTCAACATAGTCGAACTTCAAAAGTACCATAATAAGAGCTATTTAAGTGCCACTGAAGTGCTAATCTAACATGCAGCATGATTTGTGATTTATGTCCACAGAAAGATGTTAGTTGTCATGTGTTGTTGTGGTTTGCATGGAGAAATATGAGCTGTCCATCAGCCTCTATCAGTGTGAGAGCATAGAAACAGAGACTGTTGAACGGCTCTGTTTTTTCCCCACGTCATGAAGATCAAAAGAGAAACTATTTCCATTACTGAACTAAGGTAGTAGCCTTCAATACAATGTGACAGTTGATTGAAACCCTTTGTTTGAATGTTTGTTGTCAGTACTCTTGGAAACAAGTTGAGAAACGAGGCGTTTTGATAATAATTTGTCAAGTGTCAACCAAAGTGGGCGTGTCCTAATTACATGTACACATGCTGTTGGGCAACCTGTGCAGATACACTCTTTTTCCAGTTAATTGGTCAAATGTAGATTATATCAAATTAAATAAATATGTCCAACATAAGTTGAGGGAATGAAATGCTTGTTTATCTTTTTTTGACACCAATTAATGCTGAATTGGTTTTATATAGATATTTATTTATTGTCTTGTGTTGATTGATTAGAATAAGCAAACTACACTTTACAATGCTTTTATAAATAAACACATGTAACCTTGAATCTTTAAGTATAAGAGGTGTATGAAAGGAAACATCACGCCTCACCTTCACTTTCTGACTTGACTGAACTCATTAGACTTCAGAGTCCACAAAGCAATCATGCCACGTGATACTCTCGGGACCTACCTTTAGAATCTTTGAAAAAAACAAAAACAAAAACTTTTTAATGTAAATTGTTGGGGGGTTGGCAATTCATTATGACTCATTCATTATTATATGAACTCTCGAGAGAAAATAATAAAATAACAGTTGTAATAACCAATAGTTTCGCACATTTTGTTCACGCTTTCAGTGGATCAACAATCCAAAGCAGCATCACTCTCCTCAATGTACGGAGTTATTTTCCCATTGTGCCATATTTGGTCACTGGAAAATATATATGAAGATATAAAAATTGGACAGAGAGACAAAAACTCGAGGGCTAGAAGTGCATGTCCAGCTTTTCACTTCTCAGTAGAGCGCAGCTGAAAGTGATTCCGCCGCTGATGGAGTTTCCAGTGATGGTCCTCTCAGTTTTCTGCTGCCCTGCCAACAACCACCAACCCCTCTCTCTTTCCTGGCTCTGGCCACTACCTGGGGGCAACCAGGAATGGGCTTTGGGCTTGGGGGCGGGGGGTAGATTATGGTGATTGGCCCTCCGACGAGGTCAAAGGGATCAACGGGAACCGGGGTGTGGGTGGCAGTGCCAAGGGATGGACGAAGGGAAGGAGAGGAAGAAGAGAAAATAAGGAAGATACTCCAGAGACTTGGGGAGGGGGAGTATTTACCAGCAACTGAGTGAAACATTGTGTGATTCAGGCCTCTGTGAAAGTGGGGGAGAGGGCAAAGGGATGGAGAGTGGGAGAGGGGAGGAGAGGCAAAGCGTTAGCGGAGGGGTGAGTTGGAGGGAGTGACGGAGCAGGGAGGGGTGGAGGGCTGACAGATGCCACAGTCCAGGCCCACAGCACAGGAAGTCATTCATATTGGGAAGTACTTGTTGCTGGCTCCCACTGTCCACTCCAGAGCAAAGTAAGAGTCCACAGTTAAACAACTTGAGATGATCCTGTGACTAAACAGCTTCCACTCCATGCATCCCAATGGTCATATGACATACATCAACATACAGTTCTAATAAAGTCACGCTGTAATTTCTCTTCAGTTTCGTAATTAGAAGCACAGGCTTCACTGCTTCTCCACAATTCTCCGGCCATGCAACTTTATGTTGATGCAAATACCAATGTTGATATTTGACAGTTTACAAGATTAGATAATGGTGTCATAATGATAATCAGGAGATATGGAATTTTCAATTAAACACGGAAATTAATTACATTCCTATTACAATTCACTCTGCTGTTCTGTTTCTAATAACTTTAAACTGACTGTATTTGTGTCACTGCTGTGGTGTAATTGTATCATCAGCAAACATGTGTTGACCGTATCTCTCCTGAGCTAGAGTCAGCCGATAAAATGACCATTCAAATGCATCTTTTCACAACATTACGTACAGTACATGCTCGATTTTAATGAGAGAAGGAAAAGGTGTGTGAGTGTGTGTGTGTGTGTGTGTGTGTGTGTGTGCGTGTAATGAAAATGGATGGGTATGAACAAGGATTTTGAGGAGACAGAAAGCTCTTTGGCAAGGAAGTTGTGTTCTGTGCCAGAGAGGGGTCTGCTCATCTCATTGCCCGCTCGCACACACACCCACACACACACACACACACGCACACATGCATTACATACACATGCTAACCCCCTTTCTTAAGCCCATTTCCTTTGCACGGGGCATGGGAACTCCCCTGATCTCTCTCCTCCCACTCTCCTCCTTTCCTCCACATCATCCCTGTCCTCTTGCTCACCCTCTCTCTGTGTCCTTTCTCTCTTACATTTGAGGTTTTACCTCTCTCCATCACACCGTCACCTTGTCCTGCCCTCTCTCTCGCTCTCTATGGCACCCCCGTTCTTCCTCGTGGTCCTCCTTTTGGGCTCTTTTCTCATCGTTTCTCCTCTGCGTTTCTCGTTTGTGTTTCCTGCCTCCATCTGTGCCCAATTTATCCTGAGCACAGCCTGTGTTTTTTCCCGATAATTTGTTTTTGATTCCTCAGAATTAGAAAAGCATTGTGTGCACTCTCACTAAGGCAAGCACACATACAAACGCATGCACACACACACACACACACACACACACACACACACACATGCGCTTACACACACGTACGCACACATTTTTTCTGTATTATTCTATAAAAGTTCCTATAAATCACTGGTTATTAATCGGCCCCAGACGGCCGTCCCCCGTTTGCTCCCCCTTTCCCTCTCCGCACAAACACAGACCAGATGCATAGGAAATGGGATGGCAAAAAGGGCACCCAAGAGACAGGCTGCACTTTTTTTCTTTTTTTCTCCCCCCTCTCCTCCTTCATCCACCCGCCCCCCACCTCCCACCCGCCCGCCCCATCCCTGTTTTTTGAGAACGTTCCTTTATGTAGCAATGCCCAGACTCACAGAGGAAATAAAGTTTAAATGAAAGTTTAGAAGAAATAAATTAAATAATAAATACAAATGGTGATCCGCTGCCAGACTGCCCCGTTTTGTGGGATAGAGGTTAAACGTCCATCCTCTAGAGTTGAAGGCAAATGTATTCAATTCCAGCTGTTTGAATCGAGCCCAGTTCATCTCAAATGTGTTCATCTGTGCAACCGACCACACGTTCACCCTGCCTCTCTCTTTATTTCATTCAGCTCTTGTAAGCTTACCCTCTTTATTGTTCTATATATACGCCACTTCCTGAATATGACTTGTATCATAGCTTGCACCTGTGCAGCCGGGCTAATCTGAGTCAGTTCCTTAATTGGTTGAGACATCTGTGTGCCCCCAAACTGACACTTGTCTGTGAGAAAGCGCCTGCCAGACACCCGGTTTCCTCCCTATTAGCTCAGACACTTTCATATTAACAACCTCCCCTCATCAAACTAACGTATACACCCTCACACCTGCGCTCAGCTGGCTCGCTCAGACATAGTACAAAAAAAGACAAGCAGCCACTAGAGAGGGGGATTTGGATTGAGTGAAAGCGAATTATGAAGAGACTTTGGAGACAAAGGAAGAGAGACGGGGAGGATGTGAAAGTAATGTAAGCGAGAGGACGTATTTGTCCCACCCTGTCCTGCAGTGCCTGGAAACCTGGAGGATGTGAGAAGGCTGAAGTGAACTGTTCACAGAGAGCTGGCAGAAAATGTGAGAAATGT